>NW_022900930.1:6882773-6961941 GCF_012274545.1 Fukomys damarensis | reverse complement strand
GGCCGGGAGCTCACGCGCACGCCGCCGGGTGATCGCAGACAGGCAGGTAGGCAGGCAGCTGAAAAAAACCCCCTCTGGGGTCCTTGGGTCCTTCCTGGGTCTGTTGTCGCGCAGGCCGGGAACTCACGCGCACGCCGCCGGGTGATCGCAGACAAGCAATTTTCGATTCTTTGTGGAAGTTCCCATGCTACTGAGGATTTGTTCATAAAATCTCTTCCTATGTCAACGTCTTCGAGAGTTCTACCTAGCTTATCTTCCAACAAGTTTAGTGTTTCTGTTTTAATATTTAGATCTTTAATTCAGTGGGATTTTAGTTTAGTTTTGGTGAAAGATAGGGGTCTAGTTTTAATCTTTGGCAGGTTGAAATCCAGTTTTTCCAGCATCATTTATTGAAGAGGCTGTCTTTCCTCCAGTGAGCATGGTTGCCTCCTTTGTCAAAGATGAGGTAGTTGAGTATGCTGAGTTGTTTCTGCATCTTCTGATCTATTCCATGGATCCTTGTTTCTTTGCCAGTACCATGCTGTTTTTATCACAGTGGCTTTGCAGTACAGTTTCAAGTTGTGGATTTTGATACCTGCTGTCATGTCTCTGTTGCCTAGAATGGCTTTTGCTATTCTAGGTCTCTTCTGGTTCCAAATGAATGTTTTAGGCAAGTGTCATAATTGGCTTTTCCTTTTAGATAGACATTTATAGAACTAAGGACAAAAATATAATTAAACTGGTGGTGGAAGAAGTTAGCAAGAACCTTTTCAGGACTTCCATTTACCTACTGAGAAAACTGTGAAAAGAAAAAAGAGACAACCTACAGAATGGGCCAAAAGCTTGTCAACTAATCAGAGGATTAATATCCAAAATACATAAGGTACTCAACAAAATTTACAGCCTTCACATAAATTCACATCATATCTACAATAAAATTTCATCTCATCCTAGTTAGATGCCTTTAATTAAAAACAGTAAGTTTAAAGAAATCTGGCAAGAATAGGGAGAATGCTGGAACTCTTATTTGATGAGAATGTAAATTCCTAGATGTCCTATGGACATTCCTCCAAAAACCAAAAGGATATCTAGCATGTGATCCATCTATCCCTTCCCTTAGTTTATAGCCAAAGAAATGAAATCAATATACCAAATATATACACGAATGCTCCTTTTTATCATAGCACTCTTCATAGTATCTAAACTATGCCATCAGCCTGGATGCCCAGTTAATAAATAAATGTATAAAATGTAATATCAATCCACAATAGAGCATTATAAAGTGGATAACTTTTTTTAATGAAATAGTGAAAACAGAAATATAAGTACAACACATTAGAGTTTGATATATGGAAACCTGAGCTGTGCTGGAGATGTAGCTCAGTGACCAAATTCTTGTTTAGATTGCAGGAAGCCCTGTGTTAGGTACCTAGATACACACACACACACACACACACACACACACACACACACAAAACAAGTGGACCTGAATGTAGAAAAGTGATTAGTAAAGATGTGGAAATACGTGGGGAAACAGGAGATTGGATTTGACCTGTGCATGCTGTACACATGAATGAAAATAACATGAGAAAAAGAAAAAATGGAAACAAAGTCTTTGTGGAGAGGGAGGGAGGGGTGAAGGGGTTGAAGAGAGGGTAGGGAAATGGGGAAAAAATAAGAACCAGGATGGATTATGTAAAGGTGCAAATTTCCAATGAAGAATGTCAATACATTGTATACCTTCAATGTACCAATAAAATTAATTAATAAAAATCATAATGAATCCTATTAATATGTATAATAAATATATGTTAAATAAAAATTTTTTTCAGCTTTAATTGAGTTTATTGGTACATTTTAGGGATACAGTGCAGTTACATTCATTGTTGGGATCTTTAAAAGCAACCCACCTGATTAAGAGCAAAGATCCGGCTAAAGTTCGGTATTTTTCTGCCGAGATTCCAGAAGCCAGAGAAGAAAGGATTGAGGAGAGCAGATTCGAGTCAAATGCACTTACCATTCACTTACACAGAGTATTCTGTACAGTTGAAAAGAACGTGCAATGCACTTATCATCCACTCCGGGAGCTTTTACGTAGGAAGCTATCTCAAATGCCCCCCCACACCTATTGAGATTTTTCTGTCTTGATCTTAACTTTTGTTCAGCATGACACAGTACCAATTCATCTGTCAGATAGGGCATTTGGTGACTTATGGCTCAAGCACTGAGGAGAACCTAAATTTTTTTCAGCAAAGTATCAACCACAGTATATTCCAAAGAATGGCTATATAATAAAGATTAAATGTAGAGTTAATTGCTTTTGCTTTAGGTAAAATACACTCCTTATATTTATTATTGCTGTTGTCTTCCTTCTGCTTTACATTTTTCCTTTCAATTAAAGTACAACATTACCCGGGTTCCCAGGGTTCTAATTATGTCATTATTGATCCTTTTTGGAGGGAGAAGAAAGAGATTCAGCAAGAGTTATACACACATCATATGTGTGTATACTATAGAGTTGGGATAGAAACACAAAAGCTAGAGTCAGCAACTCATTTGCCATTTTCCCTTTCAAACTGTTGTTTTCGCCAACAGATACATATACTCCTGAGCATTACGAAATTCTAAGCGGGTTGTTAAGATTATTTTTGTTTTCGTTTTGTTTCCTCTTTTTTCCATTTTCATCTCTCTGCTAGTGTCCTACTAGTGCCTTCAACACGCCTTTCCCACTTGTGATCAAAATCGCTGATGAATAGGCAGCTCCCCCTTCTTTTACAGATTGTTCTGTCACTGCCACCCCAGGAGATTTTTTTTCCTCTCAAATAAAATCATGTAATGTCACAACAAAGAGTGAGATGTTTTATAATGAGTAATTACACAAAGATCAAGATCACTTGATTAACCCTTTGTTGCCCTTCAATCTGTTTTAGGCTACTCAAAAAGAACATAATTGAAAATATAGGAAATCTATAGTAACAAATGACAGAGCTGGAGGAGATAAGATTGCATGGTGTGTGATAAAAAAATACCCCTTGAGAGACAGCATCAGACAATTTTGAACAAGCAGCAGTCACAATTATGTACTAGAAGCACACAGCCTTCCTAAAAGAATGGGGGAAAAGACAGGAAGACAGCAAATTGCATTCATAGGCACGTGACCTTCATCGACACAGAGCATTCTGGGTAGCTGGAAAGTGCACCAGGACCTGCAGTTCCAGAGAAATCTTTGACTCAGATTTCCCATTGTGTGAGTCTCTACCCGCTCACACATCACCCTGTCATAATGCAGACTGTAGCTTCCTAAGCCCGGGAGGATCAAGAGGATGGAATGCAACCCTATGCATCAAGCTCTTGGCACAGAGCATGGCATACAAAATGTGACGTTTTCCAGTTAGACAAGCCACTGTCCTTGCACTAGAGCAATCGGCACCTGATGTAGAGCACAGAGATAACAGAAATGTTACTCTTTACTCTGGTGAATTGAATTGATCAATCTTAATTCCAGGATAATTTTCAAGTGTTTATTTCCTTGATCACTATTCAATTTGTTCTAATATCATACATTTCTTCTTGCCCTCTGTTGTCTCTCTAAGGTAGGACTATTTTATTACTGTCATCTTGTGTATGTTGGGCCATGAGTAAAACAGATGATGTTTAGCCCATTCCATTTAAAAATTAAACAGCCAAGGAAATACTGTGTTTAAGAGTTATGCCAATATTGGAAAAACTTATAATAATTAATAGACCTGGCCCTAGCGTCTCATTTGTTCAGTAATATTAATGTATATACTTTGTCTTTGGTCTCAATTTCTTTATTTATGAAGTATATACATGATGGTATTAATGAGAGAAATACATATAGCATTTTAAAATTTTATCCTGAAATAAAGTTAGAATTCTTAGAAAGTTATAAAAATAACAGTTTCAGAGCGTGGGATTTAGCTCAGTGGTTCCGCCACCTGCATCACAAGCGCAAGGACCAGAGTTTGATCCCTGGTACCAAACAAACAAACAAGAGTTTCCTTATCATTTTTCATCTAATGTCAGCACCTTGCATATTTATAGTCCAATTATCCATACCAGGAAATCAACAAGATATAATTGAAATTCAGGACTATTAACTACTATATGTGCGCTATTCATTTTCATGAATTTCCCTACCAGTGCCCTTTTACTTGTCTAGGAGCCTATCACAACGCAGTGTGCTTCTACTTTTCAATCATGTTAGTGATCTACAATCTGTGACAGCTTGTGTCTTTCTTTGCTGCCCATGACGGTGATACCTTTAACTTGTACTGGCCAGTTATGTTTTACACTCTCTTTTCATGAGTTAGATACTTTCTCATGATCAGGATGAGGTCACACATTTTCGACAGCACCACTACATGTCCACTGAGTCCTCGGTGCACCCTAACAGAAAATGTGTGGTACTGGCGTCTTGCTATTGGAGTCTTTATCACATTTCACTAGAGCAAAGTGATCATTTTCCCTTCATAGTAAGTATCTTCTGGTGAGATATGTTTAACTATACAAATATTGATTTTATTATCATACTTGTACTCAATATATTTAAAGTCCACCAATGAGTCTTTCCTGTAACACTTTTTGCTGTGTTGACTATTTCATGGTGATGTTTCATTCCATTATTGCTGATTATTAATTGAAATTCTAATATAAGGAAGAGCTAAGCCTTTTTCCTTATTTATTTTTTTCTTAAATTATTTATTTACATCAGTATTGCTTTATATATATTTATTGTATTCTATGAATTATAATCCATTAATATCATTTCTTATTATTTTGCAGCAATTTTTGTAGATGTGGCCGTTGGAGATACATCAAGCCAGCCCCTGAGGGATTTGAACATACTGGCACCAGAAAGTATTCCAGTCTCAACTTGCATTATTTCTTTTCCAATTCCAGAATAAGTTATTTCTGCAAGAATCTCTGAATCATTTTATCAGAGAATTGAGTTTAGAAATCAGGATCTGTATGATAGGTGAGCTAACACCCACTGAAAGATAACATTACTTCCAGCGACTTGAAACAGATAGGACAAGTAAATATGTACACAGAAACTCATTCAGAGAAACACATACACACACATGAATGAATAAATACATATAACCATATTTTATTTTCATCATGCATATAAATACGCATTTGAAAAACTATATTGAATCATGCTATTTGCAGTTCTAATAATATGAATTCTAGGTAATTGCAGAATTCAATCTACCATTTCTCCTTTCCTTATTTCTAAATCTTTTCCTTCATCAATAACAAAGGTAGCTCGCAGTAGTCACAACATATCTGTATATGGATTCATTGTACTCATATTTTCTTTCAGTATTTGTAATCCATACTCTTTGAACATTGAATTGCACTAACAATAGAGTCATGGTATATGTGAACCAGGACTTTTTGCATGTAATTTATAGAATATATTATTATCAAAACAAGCTATTTCCAGAGTTATGTAAACTCTTTCCTCATTGCATGTATACCCTTTATTTGTGACACATTTGAGTTCATTTGTTACAGTTCACATTTCATGTTCCTTTAGCAAGGTTCCATTTTATTTATTCATTGTTTCACTCATTCATTTTGGGATATATTCTAAAGGTCAGAGCTATAACCAAAGTTACACTCACAAAATGCTGAAATTGTCCAATTCTTTTATCTTATTCTAATTTTCCCATTTTTACCCCAATTTTACTAACTTTTAAATGGCTAATCTCATTATTTTACACATATTTATTTCAGAGAAAATTATTAGATGCACATGTACTTTCATATCCCCTTTGTCCTTGCAAAAAGTAGCACATTTTAGATAATTATATATGCTGCATTTCTCCTTTTTGATTATTTTTTATTTAAAATATAGTTAACAATTCCTTTGTCTCACTTTATAAGGATCTTTTTATCTTTCTTTGAATAGTGCATAGCACTCTATTGTATGTATAAACTATACAACACACTTTATTCAATCTCGGCAGAGCTGTTTCTAAAAATTGTATTTAGAAAGAATTACATAATTCATAAATTTATGGCTATGTAATCTATATTGTTAGAGATATTGTAACATTTTAAAAGTTCTGGGTACATAGTAAAAGTCAACAATTTTCAGAAATCATAACTCTTATGCAAAAGTGTTTGAGGTACCAGTTCTAAGAGGAGGTTATCATTGGCTGTGTGTGTCAGCTGTGAAGTGAGGGAATCAAAAAAAGGGAGTAAACCATCTGGTAAAAGCTTGGAAAGCAGAAGAAAATACGAAGCATTGAGTCTACTAGAGAGAAAGTGCAATGGTGAATTTGACTTTCCATAAAGCATCTGCAAAGCCAGCTGCGTCAAACATTTGAGGAGAGGAGAATCAGAGTCAGAAGAGAAATCCTAAAGTCCCAATGTGAGAGGAGTATTGTTCAATGCATGGAGAACAAATCATCTTGAAATTTCTCTCAGGAGAAACAAATGATTTCCCCTGAAGAGGTCCAGCAAGGATAAGTACTATTTTTAAAATTGTAAATTTCTCCAAATGATTATTGATGAAAATGTAACAGATGGAGACTGCAGGAAAGTAAAATGATAGCGTATTCCCTGACGTTTCTCATGAATTCATCAGGGCTTCCTGACACACATCTCTTTATTTGAGAATCATACATAGTGTTAGGAAAATCTCTAATATTTATAAATGAAAAGGGACACATATTAAAAAGTATATGTTATACCTTGTGAATATTTCTTTTAATTTTATCCTCATTTCCCAAAGGAAAAAATAGATTGAGAGAAAAATAATAAAGCATAAGGAAAGAGAATCATTGAATTATCTTTATGGAGTGGAGACATTAGATCTACAAGATGACAGGTATTTCAAGTACCATAAATGCCTCCATCTTCCCTGATAAAATTCTAAAGTAATTTAAAAAGTAACAACATCAGAGAGCTTGAGAACAAGATATAGATCTATTATTAAAAATTAAAGCAAATGACAAAGAAAAGCCCAGGTCTGGATGGACTCTGCTGAATTCTATAAGACATTTAGAGAACTATTGCCACTACCCTTTTAACTTTTAACTTTTCAATGAAATTAAAAGGGAAGCAATACTTCCAAATTCATTAATGGAAGAAAGTGTTCCTTTGATTTCAAAACCATGGAGGGACCCAACATAAAAGAGAACTACAGGCCAATCTCCCTAATGAACATAGATGCAAAAATCCCCAATAAGATACTGGCAAAAAGAATATAGAGTGTCATCAGGAAGATAATATAACCCTGACCAAGTCAGATTTATTCCAGGGATGAAAGGATGGTTCAACATATGTGAATCAATAAATGTAATACACTGTATTAACAGAGTCAAGGACAAAAACTATACGATCATGTCAATAGATGCAGTAAAAACATTCAACAAAATTCAACACCCATTTATGATGAAAATCCTGCAGAAAATTTGAATAGATTGTCTTTATCTCAACTTGATAAGGGAACAGCCAACATCATACTAAATGGTCAAAACTGAAAACCTTCAGGCTAAATTCAGGAACATGACAAGGATGTCCACTATCACCGCTCCTATTCAGTATAGCTCTGGGAACATTAGCTGCAGCAAGTACACAAGAGAAACAAATAAAAGGAATGAAGATAGAAAAGGAAGAAAGTTAATTGTCATTGTTTGCTGACGATATAAAGACTTCTAGACTTGAGAGATTCAGTAGAGTAGCTGGATACAAGATAAACACTCAAAAATCAATAGCCTTCTTGTACACAAATAACAGACTCACTGAGAGAGAAATTAGGGAAACAATTCATTTCACAATAGCATCCAAAAGTTAAATATCTAGGAATCAATCTAGTGAAGCAAGCAAAATAATTTACACAGAAAAAAGACCTCTACACTCTACATTACAGCACTCAAAAAAAAAAATAAGATTGAAGAGGTTATATGAAAATGGAAAGATATCCCTTGCGCTTGGGTAGGAAGAACCAACATAATGAAAATGGCCATTCTTCCCAAATCGCTGTAGAGATTCAACGCAATCCCGATTGAAATCCCAACAGTATATTTCACAGAACTAGAGAATGCCATCCAAAAATTCATTTAGAATGAGAAAAGAGCTAGAAAAGCAAACACCATTCTACGCAACAGAAACATGACAGCAGGTATCACAATACACATATTGAAATTATACTACAATGCCACTGTGATTAAAAACAGTATAAGACTACAAGAGCAAGAAGCAATTTAAATATGTTCAGGGACCATTTTCATCTTCAGAATTAAGGATTATTTTAATCTTATATCATTGCCTTTTCTCTTTTACTTTCCTTTTTAGTTTTATTTTAGGATTTCCTATTTTTAATGTTCAAACAGAGATTTATTTAACTGAAATATCGAATAGTTTCCCTGGTGTGAAAAACTATAATAGTACACAGGATCCTAATAAGATAATTAATAATTTGAAATAGGAAGTAAAGGGCTAAAGGTGTAGGGAAAGTGGGAAGGGTGGGGGAAAGGTAATAAGGGAGGGGAAAAATACGAGAAACTGAAAAAATGGAAATAGTTTTTGTAAATGGGGAGGGGAAGAGGGGGTGAAGGGAGGGCAGGAACAAGGGGAAAAAATGAGAACCAAGACCTATCATGTGAAGGTACAGGATCCCAATAATGAATGTAACTGTATTGTATACCTAGATTGTACCAATAAACTCAATAAAAGAAAAAAAAAAGCAGCATGATCCTGGGCAAAGAAACAAGGATCAGTGGAATAGATCAGAAGATACAGAAACAACTTGGCATACTCAGTGATCTCATCTTTGATGAAGGAGCCAACCATCCTCAGTAGAGAAAAGATAGCCTCTTCAGTATATGGTGTTGGAAAAACTGGATTTCAACCTGCCAGACATTAAAACTAGACCTCTATCTTTCACCAAAACTAAACTAAAATCCAAGTGAATTAAAGATCTAAATATTAAAACAGAAACACTAAACTTGTTGGAAGATAAGCTAGGTAGACGTATAGCCATTTTGACGAAGTTAGTTCAGCCTATCGAAGAGCAAGGGACATATTTCCATTTTCTGATATCCTCTTCGGTCTCCTTCTTCATATTACTGTAGTTTTCTTTCTAAAGGTCTTTCACCTTCTTGATTAGGTTAATTCCTAGGTATTTAATTTTTTGAAGCTAATATAAATGATATTATTTTCATAATTTCCTCTTCATGTTCATTGGTGGTGTGCACAAAAGCTAATGAATTTTGTGTTTATCTTATATCCAGCTACTTTGCTAAAGATAGTTATTAATTCTAAGAGTTTTCTGGTGGAGTTCTTTGGGTCGTCTATGTATAGTATAATGTCATCTGAAAGTAATAAATTGAGTTCTTCCTTTCCTGTATGTATCCCTTTCATTTCTTTCTCTCTCTGAATTGCTCTGGCTAATATTTCAAGTACTACGTTGGCTAGAAGAGGTGATAAGTGGATATGCTTGTCTTTTTCCCGATTTTAGGAGAGACACTTTTAAGTTTTCCTCATTTAGTATGAAGCTAGTGTTTGGTTTGTCATAAAGAGCATGTATGATATTCAGGTATCAGCTCTCTATACCTGTTTTCTTTGGGGTCATTTGTTTTTATCAAGAAGTGATGCTAGATGTTGTTGAAAGCCTTTTCTGCATCTATTGATATGATCATATGGTTTTTTACCTTTCTCCTATTTATGTGATCTATTACATTTCTTGATTTATGTATGCACCTTGCATCTCTGGGATGAAACCTTCTTGATCATGGTGTGTGTGTGTGTGGGGGGGTATTTTATAATGTACTGCATTCTATGTGCTAATATCTTGTTGAGAATTTTTGCCTATGTTGATGTAGGAGATTGGCCTAAATTTCTATTTTTTTATGGGTCTTTATCTAGTTTTGGGATCAAGTTGATACAGGCTTCTATAAATGAGTTTGGGGTGCTTCATCCCTTTCAATTTTTCTGAAGAGCTTGAGGAGTATTGGTGATATAACACACTGAATGGTTTTGTAGAGTTCAGCAATGAATCTATCAGGTCCTGGGCTTTTTTTTAGTTGGTAGATTCTTTATTACTTGTTATTATGCATCACTATGCTTTATTCCTTTTGTCAACTTTATTGTTTGTTACTGAGTTGTTAGGCATATTTATGTCTTCTTAGGTTGGTTTAGATTGTTCATGTGTGCCTGCCCATCTGTATACTTCTTCAAAAAGTTTCTAATTTGTTGGAATTTAATTTTAGAAGTAGTCACTATTGTCTGAATTCCCATAGTATCCATTGTGATTTCACCTTTGTCAATTCTAATTGCACTTATACTAGTCTTTTCTTACTTTCTCTTGGTAAGCCTGGTTGGGGTTATCTATTTTATTTACTCTTTAGCAGAACCATCTCTTTGATTTATTGATTTTTTTATGTTATTTTTCCTCCATTTCATTGATTTCTACTCCTGTCTTTATAATTTCCCTCTTTAGTTTCCATGTTGGCTGCTTTGTTGTTGTCGCTAAAGTATTTTCAGATCTCTCTTGAGGGAATTGATTGGCGCTTGTTCTGCTTTCCTAATGTGAGTATTGAACGTGATGAGTTTTCCTCTTAGAAATGGTTTCAGAGTGTCCCGGATATTTTGCTGAGATATACATTCATTGTTATTGATTTCCAGAAAAAAATAATTTCTTTTTTATTTTTGGTGACTAATTGTTTAGGAGTAAGTTGTTAACTTTCCAGGAGTTTTTGCCTTTTCTAAGATTTCTTCTATTATTTTTCTTTTCATTGCACATTGATCTAATAGCGCGCATGTGGTGATTTTGATTATTTCATAATCACTTAAGGTGCTCTTATAGACTAATATGTGACCTATTTGGAAAAAGCAAACATATATACTCTGCTTAAACATATATGCTCTGTTGCAGAGGGGTGTAACACTCCATATATATATATTATATATTACATCCATATGTGTAAGGATGTGATTCTGCTCTGATATTTCTGTATGTGTTTTGTTGTTGTTGTTTTCTCTGTTTGATTTCTTTGCAAAAGCAGGGTGTTAAAATCCCCTACCACAATTACATTAGTGTTTATCTGAGTTTTTAATTTTGTAAAAATAGTTGCTCCAGTGTTTGGTGCACATGTGATCATCAATGTTCTCTCTTGTTGGACTGTTCCCTTAACTCGTACATAGTGAGTGATTTTGTCTCTTCTCATCAGTTTTAACTTGAAGTTTACCATATCTAATATTGGCATTGCTAGCTCTGCTTGTTTTCAGGATCCTGGTGCATGAGTTATATTTTCCCAGCCTTTAATATTTAATCTATGAATATCGTTTTGAATTTGATGACTTTCTTGAATGCAATAGACTCTTGGACTCTGTTTTTTTTTCCCAGTCTGCCAATCTGTGTCTTTTAGAGAGTTGAGAGGTATTTCTGAGATGTGTTGATTATGTACCTTCATTGACTTCTCTTTCTGTTCGTGAATCATTTGGTTCTCTTTTCCTGATTTTTTTATTTCTTTTATCCATTGCCCTCACTAATTTCCTCTCAGATTTTTAGCTGTCTCTTTCCTGATTTCTTCAGAGAATATTCTTCAGTACTTTCTCAAGTGCTGGTTTAGTATTCATACATTTTTGAGCTGATCTTTCTCATAGAAATAACTTATTTCTCCATCTATTTTGAAGAATAATGCTGCTGGGGAAGTTAATCTGAATTAGAAGTTACTTGCTTAGAGCTTGAAATTCTTCACTGCAAGATTTCCTGGTCCTTAGGATTTGTGCTGAAAAGCCTGCTGTGATTTTAATTGGCTTAACTTTATATATGACTTTTATTCCCTCTGGTTGCTTTTAAAATTCAGGAGTTTCATTCTGCATATCTGGTAATTTTGCAAGGATATGCCTTGGTGGGCTTCATTTGTCCTCACAATTGTTTGATGCTCTATAAGCATTGCTTACTGGTATTTTAACCTCCTGTCTTATATTTGGGATTTTTTCTTTTATGATTTCCATAAATACATTAGAAAGTTCATTTATGCCATCATCTAGTGTTATTCTTATTGTCATCTAGTAGTTGCTGGATGAACTTCTCTTCATCTCTCTCTTTTCTTTTTTGGATGCTCTGAGCTCTCCACGATAATTCACTATTTTGTCCTCAATATCAGACACTTGTGTCTTCATATTGGTCTTTTCTGCAATTTATGAATTCTATAGATTTTTATTTCAAATATATCAGCCTGACATTTTTTCAAGGATTCCATGTCCTTGTTGCATCTGTCACTCAAATTTTGAACTCTTGCTTGGCTCATCCAGTTTACCTATTTCCTGGAAATTCGCCATGGGCATATAGAGTGAAATTTTTGTGATCTTTTCATTCATTTCCTCTTTCAATTCATCTATTTCTTTATCCCTTCTACGAACTTTTTCATAGAGTTCTGCTACCTGTTACTTGTCTTCTTCTAGCTTTGTGACACCTTGCTCATTCTAATGATATTTGGATGAACTTGGAGTATTCTATCCCTCTTTTTCCTCTCCTTTTTTGGGGGTACCGCATGTTGAAGACTACAAAAGTGAAGAGAGTTGGTGTTTTATGTGGAGATTTTTAGTAGGATGTTGCCTCCCTGTAAATAATTTTCAGCTTTGTATCTACAGTGCAAGTATTTACTCATTCTTTTATTTACTTTAAGGGATTTGGATGCTGTTCCTTTATTTTGCTGAAAGAATTACTTTTTTGTTTGTTTGTTTTTTGAGACAGGGTCTCACTATGTAGGCAAAGTATCTTAATGGTGGTAGAGGTATGCTATGTATTTAGATGGGATAATAGAGAAAATGGGTATAAAATCAGTAATGAGAACAGAACAAGAAAGGATCCTATGGCTAATATAAATATTAGAGAAATAGTTAAAGGGAGACAGACGAAGAGAGGGAAGAAAAAATAGAAAGAAGTCAGGTGAGGGAGATAGGCATAAAAGTAGAAGGAATAAAAAGGGACTAGATACCCAATTTTGAAAAGCACACATTTCACCCTCCCGTGTGGCTCTTCTCAAGGACACTGGGATTCACTACAAGCATTTTGGTGAATCAGGACCACCCAGATCCTGACCTCAGAAGTGTACCTCAGTAGCAATGCTGGTGGCAAGGGGCCTGAAATGCCTAACCTAAGATAATTAAGCACTGCAGAATCCCACTGCTTCCTTCTCTTTTTGTTTTTAGTTGATGTTTTCATTTCTAAAAATCTAGTGCTGCTTTTGCATCTGAATTAATTATTCTTCTGAAGCTCCATGGTTTGTTTGTTTCATGCAGGGAGAGACAGGAACAGGTATAGGTGTTAATTAAATAACTTCTTGTCAGATGCTGATGAAATCTTCACTGGTACCCATCCTTAAGTGTGTGTGTGTCTGTGTTTGTGTTTTTCCATATACACATTCATATTCTTAACATAAATATGAATATGAATATGAGTGAAGAGACTGACAGGCAGCAATGGTCTCCTCCCTGATTTTAATGGCTAGGCAGACTCTGATGTAGAAAAGATCAGATATAGAAGCTAGCAGACTCTGTGTGGCAGTACAAAGGGAGCCTGACAGGTGTGTTTTTCCTGACAGTGTACAGAAGTAGAACCATGCCGTTTTCACTGCTTTTTACCTGGGTTCTATACTGGATTCTATATCTCAAGATATTTTCATTGCATCCTCTCTGCTGATGGAGGTGGACATAGCCCATTGCCTATAAGGACATAGGAAGCCATTGGAGAGAATTTTGTCATCATCATAAGCAGAACAAGATTATTACAAGAGCTGGACAAGGGCAAAGAGTGAGCTACTGGGAAAGCAGTAGGTCTTAAGTATCATGTGAGAGGAAGGAGTGTATTTTGTTGTAACTTTGGCTGTAACAGAATAATTTACAGAGCTTCTCCTTCATAATGCATGTTTAGTTAGGCTGATCTTCTTTACTTTGGTTAGCAAATTTATATACTTATAAAAAATGTATATTTTGTTGGTGGTGAAGCCGTATCTGACAGGAAGATATGGCTACATATCTTCTGCATATATAGAATCTTTATTACTCCTAATGCTGTTCAAGATACAGTCTTCTATTATTTATCACAGGTAGGCAAGTAGTCTATTACAAGATAGATTTAATTCACATGCTTTTGTAGAAAAGCATTTCTTAAAATAAGTTACTTCGTATTTTAAAAGCCCCCAAAAGGTTTCTTGAATTTCTTCCTTTAAATAATGAGGAAGGTTTTTGACACATCATTAAAGGAGTCATGGAACCCTTTGGAAGGCCATACTTTACCTTGTCTCCTTTCTCTTTTTCATGTGAGGATGGTTTGGAATTCATCTTCTTTGTATCTTGAGAAATATTTGATTTAGGCTATTCCTCTACAATCCCCAACCAATCTCTGGTTTTTCATCAATTACTCAAAAGAGCACTTCCATTGCAAAATTTTAAAAAATTATTGATCTAGTGTTAAATTTTTTTTTGAAGTTTTACAACTTATGACTCAGCCTTTCTGTTAATACTACTTGACATCACCTTGAGTAGTTATTTTTGATAAACATCTTATTTTGTTGTTGTTGTTGTTGTTGTTGTTTTTTGTTATCGGGGATCGAACTCGGGTCCTTGCACTTGTGAGGCAGGCAGCACAACCTCTGAGCTAAATCCCTGACCCTTTTAATAGTTATTTTTATGTGCTAATTGTGTTATTTTAGTAATACATATATATCTTCTCAAGTGTAGAAACTGCATCTGATGTATGGTGTCATACAAAATTCAATACTTATTCAACACAGTCCTGCTTTCCTGGTATTTATGTATTATTGGAAGAGAAGGGGTGGAAAATTAGAAAAATAAAGAAGCAAATAAATATATTAAGACACAGCAATCATTTCTGAAGAAAAAAAAGCAGTGTGTGTTAGAAAGCAGAGGGAAATGGGGGTGTTTATGCAGGGGTAGGTAGACAGCATCACCAAGGAGCTAGTTTCTTGGCTCAGTTCAGCTAGAAATAATGAACAAAGTGTAGCTTTGTTAGTACTAACAACTCTGAGATTTAGATGCCAGTGGCTATCAGTTTCTGGAGTTAAAAGCCCTCTTTCAGTCTCCTTTCTACTTGGAGGCAACAGCTGGTAGTGACCCTCAGAACATTTTATGGCAACTGGAGATGTAATTCCAGCAACTTTCCATCACATTCCACCGTTCTTTAGCTCCTAGCCACCATCAATGTTATCTGCACTCTTCCTGGCTGCTTTTAGTGCCAGGAACCTTTGCTGTTACTAATCTTGTACACCAGCTCAGCCGATTCTACATAAGATAGGCCAAAATATGTCTTCCAAAAGAGGCATGATTTGAACTTACACTGTAGCAAAAGGAGGACCAATGGATGAACTGACCTGCTAAGGACATGGGACAGATATGTATGGAGAAGTAAAAGCACAGTGTCCTACCAGCTAAGCCCAGACTTTTTCTTAATCCTGTGCAGAGGACTCCCTGGGCCAGGTGATGATGTCTGCACAGACAAGGAATCATTCTGAGAGGCTGTGGGGTGACTTCAGATGAACCTGAGGCCAAAGCTTGCTGCAGCCAAATCATCTATCTGCTAGAGTGGCTGGTGTAGCTGTGGCAAGCATTGGGGAATTAGGTCAGCCACAGATGCAAAGAATCTTGGGAAGAGTTGGGCCTTCTCACTTGCCTCAATAGTGCATGGGTTGAATAATGAAGGCTTTTTACATGTGTAAGCCAAGGCCAGATAAACAAAGGGACTTAAATTGAAAATATCTGGGATCTAAGAATGTTAAGGAATAGAAGCTGAGGCAAAGTCCCTGAAATAATCATGAGCTTGGAAGATGCAATGAAAGAGAAGTGCTGTTGGTGGGTTTGTGTGTGAGGTCATCACTGCAGGACAGTTGGAAGTTGGAAAGGCCATTAAGTGAGCCCCTGAGAAATTTGCAAAGGAAGAACTGAAACAGGTGCCCTACACGGACCACTTGTCACTGCTAAAGGTCATTTTGGATGCTGTGCAGAACATAATTATATGAAGAAAAAAACTGATAAGAGGAATACTAGTTATAACAGGGACACCCTGGTTCCTGTGAGAGGGGATGAAGCTTAGGGTACAGAAGAGTAGAGTTTTGCTGAGGAATAAATACATGCGGGGCAGTGTTAGTCACCTTTCTATAACTATGACAAATGCTTAAATAAATTGACTGACACAGAAAAAGAGTTAGCTCACAGATTTAGAGATTTCAGACCACAATTGAATGATCTGATTACTTTGGCCCTTGGCAAGGCAGAACAACATGGCAGCCACATGCAGAAAAAAACATTCATCTTGTCAGGCATGGTGGCACATGCCTGTCGTCCCACGACTCGGAAGGCTGAGGCAGGAGGATCGCTGTGAGTTCGAGACCAGGCTGGGATAGTGAGTTTCAGGTCAGCCTCAACTACACAGTGAGACCCTGTCTCAAAACACCAAAAATAAACAAACAAACAAATAAATAAATAAAGCATTCATCTCAATGGCAGAGTGAGCAAAAGTGAAAGGAAGAGACCTGGACTCCAAATCCCTTTGAAGGGAACATCCATAAACGAGAAAAACGTCTACGAGGCTCGACCCACCTCTTGAAATTTCCACCACCTCCAAACAGGGCAAAGCTGGGGTATAATCTTTGACACATAGGCCTTTGGGGAGCATTCAAGATCCAAGCTCAAGCATTGATTGAATGAAGCAAGGAGAAAGATTTCTGCACGATAAGATGTCCATATTGTGGAAATTTAATAAATCAGAAGTTTATGTGGCAACCCTAAGTGTAATCCTCAACCTAAACCAGATGTTACTGCTTAGCCTAATCCCAGTCCTATCACAAATGAAAAGATCAAAAGCAGCAAATGTAGTTTTGAAAGGACTTCATTCTCCTTTGGACATCCTGATGCAGGTCAAATAAAGCTGTGCTTCATAGACATGGGTGGACCGGAGACTCTGGAGTTCATGCCGAACAGAAAGCATGACATCCGTGTCTAAAATAGTACACATCAGGGAAGCTCACCCACTTTCCTCTACTGGGCTGAGCAGGTCTGAACCAGAAAGTTGGATTCTCCATACATGCTGTAATAAATAAATTAGAAATAATTGTATTGAAATCAACCAAGAATATAAGACTTTTGTATTTTCACATAATGCCCCTCACTGCATCAATTGTAGACCCTGGAAATCCTGACTTCAGTATTGTAATTGAACCTATTTTCTACCTTGATGTGGAGAACTGTAGGGAACGAGAAAATATTTCTTTCACTGTTTGCATGAGAGTTTTGTCTCCACAAATAGGGAAACCTTTAGTGGAACATAATCAGAGCCCTGTAATGTTACTGTCCACTCAGCAAGGTCACATATGCAGATGGTATTTAAAACACGTGGAGCTCTCACTGATGATGGAATTTTCCACCAAACCTAGAACGACCATTTGTACCTTGATACGGGGAGAAATCACTCAATGAAGAAATTCTTGCCAAGCAACATCAAGCCACAGCTCAGATACATAGTTACCTCCAAGTGCTCTCCTTTTCCTAACCTTGACCTTTGCTTCTTGATCTCATTTTTTCTGAGATTTTTGACAACTGTTGTACTGTCCCCATGTTGTGAAATGTTGATTTGCTGATAGCTTGTTCCATCTTGTGCCTGCACAGTCCTTTGTTACTAAGAAGAAACATCCTGTCAGAAAAAAATATTTTTTATAGCTATTGCATTATCTGGTGAGAAAAAAATGAGCCAAGCTACTTAACTGCCTTAAAACTGTGATGTGCGGTGACCCTGGCTGCTCCTTTAGCCTGAATGTGCACTGTGACCTCCGGTGAATGCGTTCATTGGCCTTTCCTAAATGCCTGGCCTTTCACTTCCCCTAGGACCTTAAATGTTTTGCTTTGCTAATAAAAGTGTGAGGAAGTCCATCTACGAACTTATATTTAGTGACACAAGAGAAAAATTTTGGCTAAGGATTTATTTATTTTGGGAATGATCCTAAGCTTTGAATCAGCTGCAAGTGTGTGGATAGGTATGGGAAAGAAGGCATTAGAATCTGTAAAGACCCTGCCCTCTGCCCTCTGCCCTCTGCCCTCTGCCCTCTGCCCTCTGGCTCACTTTGGCAGTCATGCTGGGCAGTGCTCCAAGCCAAAGGGTGAGCAGCCTGACCCATTTCCACTGCTTTGGGAGCGTATGATGAGAATCGGCCCAGAGACAGAGATTTTGAAAGATGTTTTATTAATGTGTCCCTTGACTGTTCATTTGCTAAGGGTTTACAAATGCTTTATCCATTATTAATGGTCTTGATACCTAACTTTAAATAATCTTCAGTGTTGGGACTGATACGGGCATTGAATAATTCACACCACTGTGACTTCTACTAAATGAATGCCTTTTAACAGACGAAGCCAAAGTAATCTAGATTAAATTTGTTTATTTCCAGGTTTATTTTCTTTGTTCCTCTAAGAATGAGGACTGTACCTTGAAGAATAAGCATATCATTTTATTATTAAAATTGGAAACTAAGAGGCATAACTTTCTCAGTTTCAAGCTAATGTTTCTTCTGACCTTGGGAAATGGTTGGAAAGTCATTTAATGGGTCTCTCTTCTTGACATTTTCAGATTTCTCCTGCTTTTTTCTGCTACTCATTCCTAAATGAATAATTGAAGATGAATTTGACCAGCCACTCATTAGTTTGCACTTTTCTCACACTCCATATATCAGCTGTGGCCAGGCGTTTTTCTTGCAGAGATAGAAACTATGACTGGCTCTGTATTTTCACTTTCAGGAGATTTTTTATTTCTAAATTCTTCACACTTTTATTTTGTTGCTTTTAACCAACTGCAGTTAGAAATCAAAGGACTTACTTCATCCGCTCTATGTGTGTGCATGTATATGTCTGTGTATGAGTTTGTAAACGCATTTTTCAATGTCAAGAACCACTGGTCACTTTCAGCAAAACCAACTGCAAAATTGAAGATAGAATAGGAAAACATCTAGAGTCATCTATGAAGCAAGGTAAAACCTGTTGTTCAGAGTCCTTTTTCATGCATTCATTCATTTTATTTTTATTTTTCAGTTGTGGGAGGTGGCTCTAGACTACTTAGCTACTTGTGGAGGTTGATCAAGGAATGTACCATCTAAGGCAGTGGTTGCAACCCTATGGCACACGTACTAAAATGGGCACACAGAATCCCCTCTGCCAGCACAAGGGCCAAGTTGTCCCAGCCAAAGTTTGACAAGTTATCAGTGTGCATACAACAGCAAAGGTCACGTTCATTGTGCGAAAGAACACCAAATGGAAAACTTTACCCCTTTAAAAAAAACGCTGTTTGTGTCATCAAATCTCTGCTATTGTGTTTTTCTTTTAGGACAAAAGATATTAATGTCTGAGTTGTTTTTTCTAAGATAAAACCTCAGTATTCAGGTTTAACTGCAGTGTTGGCACTTTGTGATAAATTAGTGGGTTTGGAGGTGTAGTTTGTGTACTCACTCTCTAAAAGGTTTTCCATCACTGATCCAGAGGCTGTGGGAGGGATAGGAGGTCCTACACAATGAATGGGTTCTAGGAGCTCCAATTTAGTTGGATGAGCTTAGCAACAATAATCCTCAAGTAGAAGGATTTTTGAAATAGAATAAGATGGCACTTCTCCGTTAACTTTACTGGCCCATAGTTTATGCATATTAAATATCATATCTGATAGTGTCTGTGAAGCTCGAACAGAGCTAAAGTCAGAATGAAGGGGGTTAAATGCAGGTCCAGATGTAGAGGTGAGGCTAGTCAACTGATCTCCCATGAATAAAGAGCAGTAAACTTAAAAAAAGGACAAATTCAGGGGCTGATACCAGTAGCCATTTACTCAGCACTATATCTAAACAAACACAGTAAGAAAAATTGCTGAAAACTAGGATCAATACATGTGGTGCCGTAAGTCAGAGGTCTTCACACCAGACCCTGTGAGCCAAATCAAGTACATGCCTATTTTCATGAACTAAGTTTTATCCAAGTAAAATCACATTTTTTAAACTTATGTCTTGTGGATGTTTTATGATGCACTACCAGACGATAGTAGAGTTAATGGGGCTGAACACATATAAGTTTTTGACTTACAAGAAAAGGTTGCCCACCCTTAATATTAACTGATATGCAAAGATAAAACATGTAAAGTACCCTTTATTATAGGTAAGGGCAGCAATGCCAAGAAAGAAGTGATTAGTAGTCCTTCTCCCCTCTATATCTTTCTGACATCTACTTCTATGGCCCAACGGCAATATTGACTTTATTTGCTAATTACAAGATCTCTACATGTTTGATTCCAACTTAGCTGTCTGCCTTCCTTATCTGAGGATCTTTCAAGTAATGCAGAAAATGTTGACTTTAAGGCAATATGGATCCTTTCAAAAATCCCACAATAATAAAAACAAAACTAATTACCATAAGAGAAACAGCTGGGCCTGGTGGCACACACCTGTGATCCCAACACTTGAGAGACTGAAGCAAGAGGGTGGCTGTGAGTTTGAAGACTGCCTGGACTCCACAGTGAGTTCAAAGCCAGCCTGAGCTACATAATGAGAATCAATCTCAAGAAATTTTTTTTTAAAAAAACCCAATCCAATAAGAGAAAGATATGCATATTTTTATATTTTCATGTCCCTGTGTCCTAAGCTCTATTCAAAACTCTTTTAACATAAACTACATCATTCAAATCTTGAAATAACTTTATGACTGGATTTTTGAAAAATCATTTTCGCTACTTTCAGGATGGGAACAGAGAGGCACAGAATAGTTCAACAATGGGCCCAAGTTCAGGAAAGCATGAGTGCAAAGACCAGAATAAAGTCAGGTATCTGACTCTAACGTTGATGTTTAACCCATGTACAATGCTACTTAGCTTTTGATGAGTGTGATAATCTGGAATGATCATTAGTCACTTCTGATAATAGATATGCTTGGACTAACGGAAAGTAGAATATTTCAGACAAGAAATACTATTTTAAAAAGCACTTAAGAATGGACTCAGCACTCAAACTACAGCAATTATTTAAAATAATAATTTAAACCATGTGGCCAGAGTTCACAGGTTTTTGTTATAAAATAAGCTACTAATTTGGCAGCATGTAAAGTCCTGATGTCTAGGAAAGAAAAAAGTAATTCTCAAAATAGAGACACATGCAGAAAATTATTGTATTCCCATTATGGCTTAGATATAAACTGCCCCTCAAAGACTCATGCATTGAGTGTGTTAATCTAATAAAAGGTTAATTCATTGATGAGTCCATAGATGAATGTGTTGTTAAGAGGTGGGTTTGATTTGCAAAGTAGGTTGTGGGGTGCATGCCTCTGAAGTATGTATAGTTTCTCTGGCTCTCCTTTCTCCACCTCCTTGACACCATGAAGTAGCAGCTTTCCTCCTCTATGCCTTTCCTCTGTGATGGAGCCAGACAACCATGGACCAAGACCTCTGAATCTACAAGCAAAAGTAAGCCTCTTCCACAGTAACTTAGGTATGGCCAGTATTTTGTCCCAGCAACAGAAAAGTGACTAATGCAATCCCTCTTTTGAAAATATAAATAGATTAGAGAGAAGTGGATATGAGTGAATGACCAAGCTGTGTGAAAAGGGATGGAAAAGTCCCCTCTGAAAACTCAGAGATGTACCCCAAACCAACACATTGGGCTTCTTCCTGCCTCAGTCTCTGCAGCGATCTTGTCAAGTGTCTTTTTCTCGGGGGTCTTAGGTAAAAACAGATGGTGCACACACACACACAAGTCATTTCCCCTGCAGCTCTCTCAAAAATGTATACTAGAGCAGCTTTCCAACTTTTTTCCCATATCTGATTGTAATTGATTAACCTCATGTCATTGAGAAATTACTTTGTGGAGTGTTTCAAGATGCCTTGTATTCCTGCTCTCCTCAATATAATTAATGTGATTTCTGCTAAGCAACAAGATAACATATAACTTTCTTTTTGCTGTTCTGAAATTACTAGCTTAGTACTAAGTATAAAGGGTATAGTTTTTAAACGCCTTCAATTGAAAAGGAAACATTTTCTGGATGAATTGGATTTTTATTTGTTTTTACTTATCTGGTCTCTGACATTTTCCACTCGCGTTACATCACTGAATTATAAAACAGAGCTGGAAAGACTCCCAAGGTAATGTTCCAAGACCTATTCCGGCATTCAGAAAGCATTTCATCATAACCACCTTGGAGGGACCCACTCTTTCTTTCATTCTTTTAATAAACATTTACTGAATGCTTGATATAAGTCAATGCCTTGCCCAGCCCAAGTGGCACAAAGTTGAAAAGTCAGTGAATGCCTCTTCTCATGTTGAGCTCCCTCTCTGGAAGGGAAGACCGATATGAAAAAGAAATGAAGTGCATTATGATTATTTGTGCAGGGAGAATTTTTAAGACCCACAGTACATTTTGCCCCAGGGAGTCAAAACTAGTTTCACAAGTGAACTGATATTTAAAGATACCTAAATAAGGTCCTTCCATAAGTTCATCTAAATTTACATTATATAGTTAAAACAAAATATAAAAGAGCTAAATGTTAAATTTTAAATTTTAAAAATACCTTATTAAAGAAACATTTACTAAATGAATGCCAATGTCCTTTGTGATGCTGCAAAATAGAACTCTCTGTGCAATGGATCCATTTTCATTAGTCACATCCACAAACTTCTCTCTAAATTGCTATTTGAAATCAGCATTTAGACACAATTTAACCTGATATTTTATTGTTCACAGAGACCTTGAAGATGTAGATTTGATCTACATCTACTCTCTTTTCTGTATCTCTATCTGATTTGTTTACCTGTGGACTCAGAAATTTTCTTCAGTATCATAGCTTTTTAAAAATTCCTAATACTGGTAAAGCAAATCCCTCTCCTTCTTCATAAATTCTTGGCTATTCTTGGCCCTTTGTTGTCTAAATATATTTTGCAATCATAGTATCAAATCCTTTAAGGAAAGAGTCCACAGAATGTAATGGAAACCTACAGGTTTTGAAAAAATATTTGCAAAATCTTTTTTGATATGGTGTTAATATCCAAAATTAGAGAGAGGACATACAAGTCAATACTGGAGAATCAAACAGCCTGATTATGTTAATCAGCATTCCATTACTACAATG
Source organism: Fukomys damarensis (assembly GCF_012274545.1). Classification (NCBI taxonomy): domain Eukaryota; kingdom Metazoa; phylum Chordata; class Mammalia; order Rodentia; family Bathyergidae; genus Fukomys; species Fukomys damarensis. The sequence continues at coordinate 6,938,819 of NW_022900930.1, read as the reverse complement.
AAAACATTGAGAAAATTCACTCATAAAGATAAAGGTATCGTAAAGATAAAAGTGTTCATGTTTCTGGAGGTTCTGGACCAATATCCAGTGACCCTAACTTTCTGCCTCTAGGGAGGGGAGTATGTCAAGGTAAATGGATTTAGTGAGCAAATTACTCACTTCAAGTTACAAGGGAAAATAAAGACCAAAAATAATGCTACATTTTCCAATGAAAAGGGGAACAAGGCAGAGGGGAAGGGGAAAGGAAAAAAGGGGAAAAATATAAGAGAAGTAAAACTATAAACAAAGCTTTTTAAAATGGAAAATGGAAGATTTGAAGGGAGGGGAGTGCTGTGGAAAAAATACCAAGCTTGATACATTATGTAGAGGTACAAATTCCCTATGAAGAATGTGATGATTATATATATGTAAAAATTGTACTAATCAAATTAACATAAAAAAACCATTACTCACTTCATGATCTAGAAAGCAGAAAAAGCACAGGCCAAGTTTGTTAAACCTACTTGAATGTTGGCCCTAGTTGCCTATGGATGCACCACAAGATCTGTTCTCCCAAAGGTAGGATGGTACTTCCCAATACCACGACTCAAGGGATCACCCTTTAACACACGGACATTGGGAACACTCCTCCAAACTATACCACCAATTTGAAAGTATGTACAAAATTTTTTAATTATAAACTGAATTTTTATTGGTACATTTTAAATATACAATACAGTCACATTCATCATTGGTATCTTGCACCTCTATATGACATATTTGGTCCCTATTTTTCCCCCTTCTCCTAGCCTCCCTTCCCCCCTCCACCCTTACCCATTTACAAAGACTTTGTTTCCAGTTTTTTCCTTTTCTCTTTTTTCTCTTCCCTTTTTACCTTTCCCCTATCTCTCCTATCTGCCAATACCTTTAGAATTTTTCTTCCTATTATGAAATATCAATTATACATTTTGACCCTTATTTACACTTTTAGTTTACATCAGAGAAACTATATGGTATTTACAAATGTGTGTACCATTAATTAACTTAAGAGAATAGCCTCAATGTGCATCCACTTAACTATAAATGTCCATAGTTTCTCATTCTTTATGTCTGAGTAGTAATCCTTTTTATATGAAACAAACAAACAAACAACAAAAAACATCTTCTTTATCCAGTCTCCAGTTGATGGACAGGTGGGCTGTTTCCAAGCTTTAGCTATTACAAACTGTGCCACTATAAACATGGGTGAGCATATATCACTCTTTTAATTCTTGTTTCTTGTATCTTTATCCAGTCTCCAGTTGATGGACAGGTGGGCTGTTTCCAAGCTTTAGCTATTACAAACTGTGCCACTATAAACATGGGTGAGCATATATCACTCTTTTAATTCTTGTGGGAAGATACCGAGCAGCAGAACAGCTGAGTCAAATGGAAATTCTAATCCTAGTTGTATAAGATATCTCCATATTGATTTCCACTGTAGTTGGACCAGTCTGCACTCCTACCAACAATGAAAAAGGGTTCCCTTCTCCCCACAATGCTCCCAGCATTTGTTATTGGTTGATTTCTCGAGAGCCACCATTCTTTCTGGGATAAGGTGTCATCTCAGAGGTGTTTGCATATGCATTTCTTGAAAAATCAGTGATGTGGAACATTTTTTCATATGTTTATTTGCTGCATTCACTTGTTCATCTGAGAAATGTCTGTTCTATTCAGAAGCCCATTTTTGAATTGGGTCTTTATATTTCGGGGTTCTGCTTTTTTGTAGTTCTTTATATATTCTAGATAGGAGACCTTTGTCTTCAGAATAACTGGTAAAAATTGTTTCCCATGTAGGTTGTTCCTTAGCAGCTCTGTTTGTAGTTTCTCTTGCAGTGAAGAAGCTTTTTTAAAAGATGAGATCCCAGTTGTTGATTCTTTGTGCTATTTCCCATGCTACTGAGGATTTGTTCACAAAGTCTTATCTTATGCCAATGTCTTTGAGAGTTCGACCTAGCTTATATTCTAACAAGTTTAGTGCTTCTGTTTTAATATTTAGATCTTATTCCACTTGGATTTTAGTTTAATACGTGGTGAAAGATAGAGGTCTAGTTTTAATCTTGAAACTGGTTGAAATCCAGTTTTTCCAACACCATTTATTAGAGACACTATCTTTCTTCTACTGAGGAGGGCTGGCTCTTTAGTCAAAGAGGAGGTAGCTGAGTATATCTGTAGTTGTTTCTTCATCTTCTAATTTAGTACAAGGATTCTTGGGTCTGTTTCTTTGTCATTACCATTCTGTTTTTATCACAGTGGCTTTGAAGTATAGTTTCAAGTTGGAGATTGTGATACCCACTGTCATGTCTCTGTTGCCTAGAATGGTGTTTGCTCCTCTGGTCTCTTCTGATTCTAAGTGAATTTTTTGGATTTTTTTTCTCAAGTTCTGTGAAATGTACTGTTGGGTTTTCAATAGGGATTGCTTTGAATATGTATAGTAGTTTTGAAAGTATGGCCATTTTCACCATATGGGTTCTTCCTACCCAGGAACAAGGGATGACTTTCCATTTTCTTAGATCATTTTTTATCTCTTTTTTCAGAGTGTTGTAGTGTTTTGCTTCCTTCTTTAAATTGATTCATGCATATTTCATTTGGGGGGATCATATTGTGAAACGATTATTTCCCTAATTTCTCTCTCAGTGATTCTCTTATTTGTGTAGACGAAGACTACTGATTTTTGAGTGTTATATCCAGCTACTCTATTGAATCTGTTAATTAAGTCTAGAAGTCTTTTGTTGTAGTTTTTTGGGTCTCCTATGTAGATTACCATATCTCCAGCAAATAATAACAGTTTAAGTACTTCCTTTCCTATCTTTATTGCTTTTGTTTCTTTCTCTTGTCTAATTGCTGTGGCTAATGTTTCTAAAACCATATTGAATAGGAGAGGTGATAGTGAACATCCTTGTCTTACTACTCATTTTAGCATGAAGGTTTTAAGTTTTTGACTATTTAGTATGATGTTGGCTGTTGGTTTTTCATAGATAGCCTTTACTAAGTTGAGAAAAAGACCATCTATTCCAATTTTCTGCAGGATTTTCATCATGGAGGGGGGTTGAATTTTGTTGAATGCTTTTTCATCTGTAGAGATGATCATATGCTTTTTGTGTTTGATTCTGTTAATATAGTGTATTACATTTTTTGATTTATGTATGCTGAGCCATCCTTGCATTCCTGGTGTAAATCCAACTTGGTCAGGGTGTATGATCTTCTTGATGACCCTCTGTATTCTGTTTGCCAGTATCTTATTGAGGACTTTTGCATCTATGCTCATTAGGGAGATTGGCCTGTAGTTCTCTTTTATCTTGGTTCTTTCCATGGTTTTGAAATCAAAGTAACACTTTCTTCCATTAATGAATTTGGAAGTATTGCTTCCCTTTTAATTTCATTGAAAAGTTTAAAGAGAATTGGCAGTAGTTCTCCTCTAAATGTTTTGTAGAATTCAACAGGGAATCCATCAAGTCTTTTCTTTGTTGGTAAATTTTTTATTCCATTTTCAATTTCACTGATTGTAATTGGGGTGTTTAGAATTTTTATATCTTCCTCACTCAACTTTGGTAATTCATATATAACTAAAAATCTGTCCACTTCTTCCCATTTCTTCTTCATGTTTTCCATTTTATTAGAGTACAGCTTCTCAATGTAGGTATTGATGATCTTCTGGATTTCTGCTTTTTCATTCCTAATTGCACAGATTTGAGCCTTTTCTTTCCTTTGTTGGATAAGGTTGGCTAAGAAAGTATGCAAAAATTCTTCAAAATTACTAATATATGGAATCAGTCCAGGTACTCTTCAATGGATAAATTGATAAAGAAAATGTGGTATACATACACAAGGGCACTTAAGTCATGAAAATAATGAAATTGTCATTTGTAGGAAAAGGTATGGAACTGGAGATAATCATGTTAAACAAGATGAGACAGACATAGAAAGACAAATGTCACATTTTTCTTATGGGAATAAACCAAAAAAGAATGAAAGGTGAAAAGGAAGGAAGGAAAGAAGATAGGGAGGGAGAAAGAATAGAAAAGAAAAGTAAGTATTAATGGGATCTGGAAAAGAGTTTGAGGGAAGAGAGGAGAAGCGTGTGTTGGAGAAAAAGTAGAAGGATGATGATGGATTTGAAAAACAATGAATGGACAATATTGGTACACAGTGAGAGAGAGCATTTTGAGTGGGATTGATGGCAGTGTATGCTTTACTATAATATTTTAAATGTAAACTTTTGCTACAGTTCTGCACATACCTTGTATGTATATCCTATTGCATCACATTGAATACACAATAAAATTTCCTTTTTATAATAGAAAAGACTTTGCCCAATTGTGTAATGTTGAAATGAATAAATTTGGTTAGAAAGTATATTATTACAGAATTCTCTCCATACTTTTGCATCTATGCTCATTAGGGAGATTGGCCTGTAGTTCTCTTTTATCTTGGTTCTTTCCATGGTTTTGAAATCAAAGTAACACTTTCTTCCATTAATGAATTTGGAAGTATTGCTTCCCTTTTAATTTCATTGAAAAGTTTAAAGAGAATTGGCAGTAGTTCTCCTCTAAATGTTTTGTAGAATTCAACAGGGAATCCATCAAGTCTTTTCTTTGTTGGTAAATTTTTTATTCCATTTTCAATTTCACTGATTGTAATTGGGGTGTTTAGAATTTTTATATCTTCCTCACTCAACTTTGGTAATTCATATATAACTAAAAATCTGTCCACTTCTTCCCATTTCTTCTTCATGTTTTCCATTTTATTAGAGTACAGCTTCTCAATGTAGGTATTGATGATCTTCTGGATTTCTGCTTTTTCATTCCTAATTGCACAGATTTGAGCCTTTTCTTTCCTTTGTTGGATAAGGTTGGCTAAGAAAGTATGCAAAAATTCTTCAAAATTACTAATATATGGAATCAGTCCAGGTACTCTTCAATGGATAAATTGATAAAGAAAATGTGGTATACATACACAAGGGCACTTAAGTCATGAAAATAATGAAATTGTCATTTGTAGGAAAAGGTATGGAACTGGAGATAATCATGTTAAACAAGATGAGACAGACATAGAAAGACAAATGTCACATTTTTCTTATGGGAATAAACCAAAAAAGAATGAAAGGTGAAAAGGAAGGAAGGAAAGAAGATAGGGAGGGAGAAAGAATAGAAAAGAAAAGTAAGTATTAATGGGATCTGGAAAAGAGTTTGAGGGAAGAGAGGAGAAGCGTGTGTTGGAGAAAAAGTAGAAGGATGATGATGGATTTGAAAAACAATGAATGGACAATATTGGTACACAGTGAGAGAGAGCATTTTGAGTGGGATTGATGGCAGTGTATGCTTTACTATAATATTTTAAATGTAAACTTTTGCTACAGTTCTGCACATACCTTGTATGTATATCCTATTGCATCACATTGAATACACAATAAAATTTCCTTTTTATAATAGAAAAGACTTTGCCCAATTGTGTAATGTTGAAATGAATAAATTTGGTTAGAAAGTATATTATTACAGAATTCTCTCCATGAAATAATCTAATTTCCATTTATTTAGGTGTCTTAAAATATCTTTGTACAGTGTTCTCATTCCCTTCCCTAGTCTCCTCTTTAGAATTCCCTAAATAACCTCAAGACAATAGAGATTCTGTAGTTAGCTTTACCCACCATGTCTACCACATCCCACTTCAGACAAATGCCCAACTCCACGAGGTCCAGTGCCCTGTTAAGACTTCCTGTTAAGTTCCAGCCCTTACTAGAGCCTCTTGCACCCTTTTCCCATTCTGGGTCCATTGTCGCTTTACTTTACTGTGTTTTATCATGAGGCCTTGTCACTCTTCCTGTCATTTCCGGTAATCATGGTCTTGTGTAAGAGCTCATCACTGCTATTGCCTTTGTTAATTTTCCAGAAGGTTGAGAAAAGGATCAATATACCTAGTTATTTCTGAAAGGAATAAAAGGTTCAACAAATAGATCTTTATACAAAACACCTCTCACTTTTAGTCAAACTCACTTCCAGATAGACCTTGAGGAATGATATTTCTCCTTTCTCGTTTTTAGTTTGCCTGCAAGCATAGTCAACATGGCTTTGTTCAGGTGGAAGAAAAACAATCTATCACTGGGTATCAAACTATTAGCTTTTCAAAGTGGGTATCTTGGAATAATAAATCATAAAAGAAAGGCCATGAATCAAAAATTCCACCTGAACACATACTGTATTATTTTTCACCATAGAGCCCAAAATGACTGTTATTTTAGAATGAATCATCAGATAATCAGCACAAAAGGCCTCATTTAAGTTCATTATTCATAGTGAATGTCTGGCTTGGAGCTGTGATACACTTCAGAACTTTGGTTTACAGAGATAATAAAAACATGCAAAGGTATGTCAAACTAACATGAGTGTCCTTGTTCTGTTCAGAGGAGAGGAGTCCTGAACTGCACTCAGACTTACCCTCAGTGAACAAACACTCTAACCAAGTGATTTCCTTGTCCATGGCACCATGCAGGGCCACGTTCTGTGCTTCTGACCAAAGAGCTTCCTCCACACCCAGATGCTTTTAGTCACCTCTTTGCCAATCAGAGGAGCACACAGCCTTCACCCCCTGTTCTTTCAGCACCAAATATTAAAGGAAAATGCACCCTATCCACAGTATTTGCTTAGTGGTGAGAGAGCTCAGGGTGAAATAAAGCAGACCTCAGCCTGGATGCAGTGGTCAGTGAAGATGACATGGTAGAGGAAAGACAATGCTTTGCACAGGGATTGTGAATCGAAGATGTTGAAGACGTCATCAAGCAGCACAGTGTGAGTCTGCCTTCCTCATGCCTGAGCAGAGCCTTCAAGCAGTACAGAAAGGAGACAGGAAATGGAAAGGTGATGGTGGGAGTGAGGTACTGAGGACCTTAGGCAGGCTCAGCAACTGAGAGAAGACAGGGATCTGCTCCAGGTGACTGTGCTTGGTGAAGGAGAGGTTTTAGTAAACTATTTCCAATTTCACCTCCAGGATCAACTTTCTATGGCTCTGTGACCTGGCATCATAAGGCCACAACTGCAATGAACATGGAGACTCTGGGCATTACATTACCCACATAAATTCTACACTAAATAAATAATGGCTATGATGGGCACCATATCAAATGCCAGGCCTAAAGCTTGAGTATCAGTTAAAATAATAAAGTCACATTTGTCGTTCAACAACTGAGGGGCGTACTATAGGCTTTATAAAAGGCTTTATAAAGGAGCCATAAGCAACATAAAATATACAAATTTTAATAAATTTCATTACTTTAAAAGCTATTAGCTTAATATGAATTATGCTTTCAATATAAAATATTTGATATTTCTAATTGAGAAGGATTTGCTTAGAAAATTGAAAATATCGGTGATTTAACATTTCCTTTTGAGGGATGTCTACATTTTATCAATAAGCAAGTACTACTTTAACAATGATAAGAAATTATAAAAGTAATTCATTTTGAAATGAATATTTTGGTGGGAAGTGATCTGAATCTGTCTAATATATCAGCCACCTGACAGGGTATGAACTGCCATCACCCAGGCCTGGTTTGTAACCAGTAGACCTCCAGCTATGATTCTGTCTTCACCTGCTCTCTGAAGATGGGGAATCTCTGACTTCTGCCATCTCGATTTGCTAACACCTCACCAGACTGGAAAAGCCCCTACTTCTAGGGCCCAGAGTCCATGAACATCAGCGTGACTCTAGAAACAATAACACTTCCCTCTCCCTCCTCTTCTCGCATAACTGGTCTATTTCCCCAAAACCATTCCCCCAAAACCACTTCCGTATTTCTAGGAGACACTCCCTCATCTTGGCATCTGCTCCTTTCTATCCCCCAAATTTCTCTCTGTAACACTGCACCTCATTGACCAACAAACATTTCTCAGCTTTTAATTTCTTTTCTCATTACTTTAACTTGTAAAGAGATGATGGCTCTAGGGCCACCTTTGTTACTCATTATTGTTTCCAAACCATTCCTCCAACGGAGATTTAGAAAAGTGTCCCTTTAACCCTCATAATATTTAGTCCTACCATCTTTTTGTACTCTCTGTTATCATTTATCATACTTCAGACATTTTCCCATTCCTCAAAAACTTCAGAGCAGTACTTGGGCAGTGCTCACTCCCCAGTGCAAACCCTGCTGTCATCATCAACATTAGCATCCCTTTTCTGACTCATCCCCACTTGCCTCCCTGCTCTTGCCGCCTTGTCAAGGCCGATCCCCTCAGCATGAGTGGCGGTGTCATTCATCATAACTGCTTCACCTCCCAAATTCCAATTCAAACATCTCACTTCCATCACAGCCATTGTCTTCATCCAGCCAGGTTCCCTTTGAAATATACCTTGAGAAGTCCTGAAGGAGTAGCCTGAGAAGACTTCTTCTTTCCCTCCAATATCTAGTCATCTAGTCTTTCTTGATGACAGAAAACTTGAATGTTGTCATTGCACACGGTCCAATGGAATAATAACCAAAATTTTCAACATATCCTCCAGTCAGTGGTGACCGCATGACCACAGTGTGCAATTTCAGAAAAAATCTTCAGAGGAAGAGGAGACGCTGCTCTCATTCTTTCTTTTCCTAGCTCAAGAAAATGCAGCCACCTTGGCCTCCCCGCCCCCGCTTTATCGAGTGATGAGTGTGGAAATGAAACAGCACACAGCAGATGAACCAGGAAAGATTACGGAGCTTCTTAGCAATCGGAGGCACTAACTCCAAACTTAGGGAATGTTCAGAGACCAAAGATTTTCCATCCTTCAGCTACTTTTATTGTTATCACAGATTTCTTGTTAGTTTTTGCTTTGGTGTTTTTTAATTTTTTTATTACTCGCAGTTGGATCTAATTTAGTTAATACACTAACCAACCACTCTCTCCATGCCTGTGTCTCAGCGTCTGATCACTCATGCGCACAAGGGGGCGAACAACACAGATGATAACATGTGCTGTAATGTTTGATTCAGCTTCAAATGATCCTGCAACACCTCTGATCAAATTTCTCTTGCTCCCTTCCTCGGCCACCTTCTGGGATTTCTGTAAGCCTTTTCTACTCTCCTTGCGCTTTTCCCAACTTTCTGTTTTACTAATAAAATAGAATCCATTACTGAAGAACTTCTGCACTTTCCAGACGCCAACACCTAACCTATCTATCACTTTTCCATTTAAAATTAATCTCTCCATTAACTCCTCTAGAATAATTGCGAGATTGAGCATCCTCTTCTTTACACGCATAGTCCCTTTCATACTGTCACCAGCCCAACTCTAGGAGGAAGTGTTCATAGCTTTTCTAAGTGATAAGTACTCCCTCTGCCTGTCTCTGTTTTCTTTATTTTTCTTCTTTTTATTTTCATTTTTATTAGTGCATACTTGCAGGACACGATGATTCATTTATTATAGGAACCTGGAAAACATGTATACAACATTTTATCCTCTTTCTCATCTTCCTCTCCCCTCACTCCCACCTCCCTCCATCCCACATTCTAGATCTTTTCCATTGTTTTTGTGTTTTATATGGTTATGGGTACTGCTACTTTATACATTCAATCTTTTCTTTTTATAAAGAAATCATGCTTTCTCAAATGCCCACCCCAATTGCTACAACTTTTGTCTCCTCTCCTCTTCTTGTTTCTCAAATCTATTTTTGCTTTATTTTCCACTTTTCTCTCACACATCCACACACTGATATGGAATTGTATTCATTTCCCTTCTGAAACAACTCTTACCAATGACAGTATGAACAACACTTATTTTTCAGTGCTCATTTACTTTACTTCCTGGTAGCATTGTGTCCTGATGACCTCATGGTTCTTTTTTTTGGGGGGGATCTAACTTGGGACCTTATGTTTGTGAGGCAGACAGCAGATCCACTGAGCTAAATCCCTGGCCCTCATGGTCCTTTTTCGAATAATTATTTTCTCTTAGTTTTGGGGAACCGACACTATTTTAGTTTTCTTTCTACATTTTTGGTCATTTCTTTCTTGTTGATTTACACTCATCTATGAATCATTAAACATTAGAGTTTCTCAAGAATAATACCTAATATGTCTTTTTGTCATTCCATAGTCCCTTCAGAGGAAATTTCATGCAAAGCCACAGATTAAATTACTATCAAATATACATAGTTCATAACTGCATGTACTTAGCTCAAACCTCTCCTTGGATTTTTCATAATGCATTTATGTAGATATAATTGTTATTCTCTTAGGGAAAATCATGGATGTGTTAGACACTACCTGTATATGTATTAACTAACATTTTTTTGTATGTCCAACTGCATATTTTCAATCTTCTATCAGATGTATTAGTATCAAAAGTATTTCAAATTCTATATGTGTAAAACAAAACACATTTCCTTCTTCTGCAACTAAACATGGCTTTCTTCCAAATCCTTTCTTTTACCAAGAGCTATCATTTACCATGTAGCTGTATGTCAAAACATGGTGATTTTCTTTGATAAATTTTGCTTATTAGTTTGCTCACCAAATATATTATAAATCCCTCTATGTATCTCTACCACATTCGTACCTCCTTTTCTTGTCATTGCCTTCTCAAGCTGAAATTATGGCAGTAGTGTCCTAAATATACAACTCTGTAGCTGTAGTAATCTTTTGTTAATGAAAATGTGTTTGTGTTATTCTCCTTCATGGTGTACACAACTAGTAATAATTCCATGTTCAGGCTATGAACACGTGCCAATTCACAGATTTCAATTCCTCCCCTTTCCTTTTCACCTGTGCTTGTCCTCACGATCACACCCACTCACTGCCATTAAGAAAACTTTTGTCTGGGAATGGAGCTTAGTAGCACATTGTCTGCCTAGTATTAGTGGGGCTGTTGGTTCAATTTCCAGTACTGGGAAGACAAATAAAGAAATAATTTTGCCAGACATGGTAGAGCACTGTAACCCAGAAAGGCTGAGGCAGGAGAATCACAAGTTTGAGGCTAGCCTGGGCAACTTGATGAGTTCAAGTTTGGCCTGGAGTACATAGCAAGACGATGCCACAACAAAAATAAAAACACAACACAGTAAAGTACTTTCTGTGTTCCTTTACGACTAAGCAGTGCTTCCCTGGGCAGTCATAGTTCTGTGGACCGATCTTCTCACTCTGTGTACTTATTCTTACCTCAATCCCACATCTGTTTGTAAGACAACTTGATTCATGGATACCTTTCCCAGTATCAATACCCATAAAGCATTTTTGCACCGAGGTGGTAGCCACATTGTGTAGCATCTTGTAGCCTTCAATAAAATTGCATGTAATGAAACAATAAAAGCCTGAATTATATTCCAAAAAGATTCTCCAGGATATTTGCAACTATACTGGTTTGTTCCCTTTTAATTTTCTCCGCCATCGAATCGCTTATGGTAAGCAGAGCCTGAAAAACTTGTCGTGGACTTTAAAGCTGATCTAAATTTGAATAACATTCACTTTAAAGAAGATAGAAGGGTGAAAACATTTGCTTCCTTAATTATGTGTGTGTGAGTAGTAGAAGTTTCCTCTCTTTTTCTTTATTTTTCTGACTTCTTTCTCAACATCAAAAGTACTTTATTTTTTAAGAGAAAATGACTTCAGGCGGATAGTCAAATAATGTCTGTGTGAGTAAGGTGAAAAAGTACTGAAGTCTCTTTATATAAGGCAATCTTGAGAGCTTGTAGCTAGGATCTTTAAGCTCTTAAAATGACCACAGGTAGAACGACACTGTTGGAGCCTCACCCAAGTCAGCATGGTGCTGAGGAAGAATTTCACGAGGGACAGCACATTTCTTAGCACCTAGACTTGGTGTATGTGTGCGGGGGAGAAACGACATTACTGAGCTCTATATATCATTAATTGCCAGGTGAGTAAGTGGTCAAAACAAGAACTACTAATTTTGGCTGAGAAGCTCATTAGAAAAGAAGTTATTTCAGAAGGATTTACACATGGAGAGCACTAGATCTGGTCTGTTATGGACTGAGCTTTGTTAGGTTGAGAGAATAAGAGCTCTGTAAGAAAGAGAAGCAAGGGCCTGGGATTTAACTCTGTGGTTCCACAGCCTCCCTCACAAGCACAAGGACCTGAGTTTGATCCCTGGTGCTAGTGAGGAACACAGGTCTAACAATTAGAATACTTTTAAGGGGCAATGAGTAAGCAAAGCTGTCTGGATTTGCAAATGTGTATGAGAAATTCAGGGTTAAAGTTTGAATTATCTTGTTGAGTAAAAAAAAATACATAGTAAATATTTGACCAAAGATATTTTAGGGATATGAACTTGCTTAGTCATTCTAGGAAAAGGAAGAAGATGGTGGAACACGGATACAAATAGAACAGGGGGAATTTCACCAGGCATTTCACTGATCTGTGCTACATAAATTGAATGGAAGCAGTAATTAATATTTATAAATGATAATGTATTAGTGTAGATAGATATTTTACATATCCTATGCCATTTTATCTTTATAAAATGTTAAAATTAATTACTGTAACTATTTCAGGATGAGGAAATGACTAGATTTAGTTGTAAAAATGTGATTAATGAAGTCAGTATAGAAAAATGATTTAAGCCAGGCGTGGTGGCGCACACCTATAATCCCAGCACTCGGGAGGCTGAGCCAGGAGGATCCCTGCAAATTGGAAACCAGCCTGGGCTACATTGTGAGTTCCAGGTCAGTCTCAACTACATAGTGAGATAGTGAGACCCTCTCTCAAAAAAATAAATAAATAAAAATAAAAAATAGAAATATAAACAAAAGAAAAATGATTTAAACCTGATTGTGTGACATTACAAAAATCTGTGTAATTTTTTTTCTCATTGAGTTTATTGGTACTTCTTAGGTATACAGTACAGTTACATTCATCATTGGGATCCTGTACCTTTAAATGACAGATTTTGGTTCTCATTTTTTCCCCATACCCCTGGCTCTCCCTTCACCCCCTCCTCCCTTTCCTATTTGCAAAAACTTTATTTCCATTTTTTTGTTTTCTCTAATTTTTTTCTTTTGCCTTATTTCCTTTCTCCTACTCTTCCCACTTTTCAAAGAGAGGGATGTTTCGAGGGGGGTTCATGGTAATGTGTCTTTAGTACTGGGGATTGAACTCAGGATCTTGCGCTTGCAAGGCAGGCAGCGGAACCAGTGAGCTAAATCCCTGGCTATGTGTCTTTGACTGTAGTAATTTTTTAAGAAAATCTGTGTTCTTATTCAATGGAGCACATCTTTAGCACTGGAAATGTAAGAAGTATATTATGAACTGTAACTTGAAAGGTTTGTGAAGTATTGGAAAGTTAGTCAAAAGTGAAAGCAGAGCTGACAACTAATTTTAAACAATATTTTAAGCCTTATTGATTAAGACACTGAAAACTCTTTATTCTGTTTTTTTTTCAATGAAACAGTGAATTGAATTTTTAACATGTTGAGCTGGATCCATCGTGGCCAATGCAGTATGTATGTGGGGTACATGTAGCTGGGGTTCAAGACGTAAAACATTAGAGGTATTTAATTCAGAGTTCTGTCTAATGGCATCCATTACAATTTTGCCTCATTGTCTCCAGTGCCCACCTCCTTGATAAGATAATAAAGGAAATCATCACTTACTGATTCACCTGATTTAAGACCCAGAGCTCTTGAGCCTCCTCCTGACCACATACTGGGACTAGTACCCACAGTGTGCAGCCCTGAGCCAAACTGTTTCCGGATTTTTCCATAATGTGGTGTTTCTGAGTCCTGCCTCCCTTCTGAAAATACTGCTCTTCTTTCTGCCCTAGTCCCAGTAACTGGGATATATTTTGTTATGGGAGCTTAATCTGTTATTCTAATTGCTTCCAAGATCCCCATGCTTTCTTTGATCATTGAATTCTCCTCATTATCCTGCCCATTTGGGTCCCTAACTAGCACTATGCTCAAACAAGTAGACTCTGACCTTGATGTGTGCTGTCAGCCTCACTTGCCCACCTTACTGTCAGCAGTTTTGCTTTTCCTACGAAGAACTATCTGCTACTCCGTTTGTTTTACCATCTCACATTCTAAATTAGATCCAGCTTAAACAACATAGCAGTACCAATTATTGTACCAATAAATGAAGCAAAACTTTCTCTTGAGTCCTCCTCCAATTTTCATACTTCTAAAATTTTCATTTGGTGGAAAATAAAACTTTGTAACTGAAATTTTGACCTAAGGCAGTTGCCAATTTGATCCTGTTCATTGACCAACCTGCTGCCTCAAGAGAATAGACTGAAGCCTTTTACTTCAAAATGAGCACTAGGTAGAGCGTCAGGCTGGGAAACGTTCAACTTGAATTAAGATGGTGGGAACTGGACACCAGACTCCCAGTATTCTCCCCACACAGTTTCAATTAACTTGGTATCAAAAGTCACTGCAATCATGCAGATAACATAGAAATTCAGGCACCCACGAGGTCCAGAGTCATCACTGTCTACCTTTGAAGATGAGTGAACAACTGCTTTGTGGTGGAGCATTGCACCCAGGACTGGGATGAATTATGGATCGCAGTACTGGACCCTTGGAACTATCAGTGTGCAAATTGCACAGGTCATTTCATTAGCCTTGAACAATAGCATTTCACATTTTATACAATTTAAATTTTTGGATTTGGTGCATTGGATTACGGTAGAGTTTTCTGAAACCACACTCTGTTTCCATTACTCTTTAACCCATTGTAATCTACTTTTACTCTGCCCTACTTCACTGAAACTGCTTTTGTCAAGATCATCAGTGATAGCCAACCATAGTGCTAAATCAAATTCACAAATTATTTATCTTTGCAGTATTTTACTTGGCTGAATTCAATCTACTCGACCACAACAACCTTTTCCTAACACATTTCTATCTTGGCTTCTGTACTAATAATCTCATTTATTTATTTATTTTCTTCTTACCTATAGTTCCATTCTTTCTTTCATTTTTTTTTTTTTTTTTTTTTCGTCTCTGGTTCTTCCATTTGATCTCTTAGTGCTGGAGCCCTTCAGTGCTCTACCCTAAACACTTCTGGATAAACTCATTAACATCTACAGATTTAAATGGGATATATATGCTTCTTAGTCTCATGTGCACAATTCTATTGTAGAATTTTATGATTACATATGAAACAATCATCTGCACTTGAGTCTTTCATAGACAACTCTGTTTTACTAAAACACAGTTTTCTGATAGTCTTGTTTTCCTCTCTTTCACTGCCTATCTCCAGAAGGCTCTCCTAGTTTAAAATTTTTCATCTTGGTATTCCTAAGAGTAATAAATGGATTCCTTGCTTTGCCCACTATTCAGTCCATGTTCATATCCTATTTCAACACATGTGTACATTATGTTTCAGAGTCATCTCCTTCCTCTATTTCTGAAATTATCCCCTTAGTCAGAGCAGCATCATTTCCTATGTGGGCTACTGCAAATGTCTCAGTGACTCACCTCCCTTCGGTCTCCTCTCCACATACGAGCAAAAGAGACCCTGCAAAAGGCAAGTGAAGTCATGTCACTGCCCTGCTCAAAGACTTTGTATCGTTTCTCTTTCAACTCAGAAGAAATTGCAATTTCCTCACTTATTCCTCCCACCGGAGACAGACTCAGAGATGGCCCACCTTTCCATTTCTCATTGAATGCCAGCCTCACACATCTCTAAAGTCCTCTAACATGAAAGTTCTTTGTCACTGTAGAACTTTTTGTTTTTTCTATGTGGAATCATTTCATGCAAAGTCTGTAGGTCTGACTTAAATGTGACATCCTCGAAGAAGGCTTCCTGGACCATGTTAAAGTTGGTCATTCCAAGGGTTTTCTATTTAAACCCTTTGCATCTCCTTCATAACACTTAGCATCATACGAGTTTCTATTTGCCTATTTATTTGAATGCATAGATTAAAGCTGTTGTCTCTTACCATATTTCAAAAACTACAGTAAATGCCCTTCCTATAAATGAATTGGCAAAATTGGATAGTAGGAGGAAAACTAGGGAGTAAAAATAGGAAAAAGTGAGTGGGTATCTTAAATTTTGACATTTGGTGATACTTTTGCAGCATATAAAGGAAATAAGATTCAGGGTTAAGAGATGCTCAAGAAAATAAGTAAATTACAATTCACTTGGGGGGAATGCTGTTGATGTTGTTTATTCATAGGACTTAGGAAGGGGAAGTATCATGTCATGTCATTGAACTTGACTCATACATACCCAAACTTTGTTTGTTTCATTCAAAGAAACAATACATTGGAATGACTAGATAAAATGATCTTCGTAGTTCAATCACAAGAGTTGTACAATGTAACTCAAGGTACTTAGCATCTTTAGCACTGAAAGTGTTCTCCATTTCTGAGTAGAGATGAGAACAGCCTTTGTTATAGTTCGGGTCTGGATGTCCCCCCAAAGCCTTCTGTGGTCGTAGGCTTGATCTAGAGTGTGTGAGGCTGAAATTGATTCATGGTACAATGCTAGGCTCAAGGGCACTAGGGTTAAGGGAGTGAGTGCTGCCCACCCTAAGTAGTCCGAATAAGATAAAAGGGGCAGGGAGATGAGACGCTCTTAAATTTCCCTTCCTGCCCTTTCTACCTTGTGCATGCCATGTCGTTTCTCCTCTGTAATGTTTGTTTGCCATCTTTGCCTCAGATCCAGCCGATTACGGACTGAAACCTCTATGAACTGTAAGCCAAATAAACCCCTTCCCTTTTAATTTGGGATGTCAGGTATTTTGTCTCAGCAATGAGAGAAAAGTAACAGCATGTGCCTCTTAGTCATGTTGTAAAGAATAAATGAAATAGCATATATATTTAATTCAGTGTCTAGCACGTTAAGCAATCAATAAGTCTTTTTTTCAATAAATGTTAACTGTTAGCCATTGTTACTATATTTTTAATACAAGGGAAACAGAATTAATCTCTTTGCCAGGCGAAATACTCAACCTCAGTTGAAGCCAGTCTAGCCTGACTCCCTCATTATCAGCTCCGGCACTGTGAAACTGTGGTGAGCACCACAAGCCCAGAGGAAGATTTGTATCTCCGGACATTCATTCAAAACAAGGTGGAGTGAGATCCAGGCATATGTGCTTATACTGAACACTCTGTTACGATTTACAAAGAAGGTGATCCAGGACTTCATTTAGGGAGAAGTTGACATAAAATAGAGCTATTTCCTCCATATATATATATATGTTGCAAGTTGAAACTGAGAGCAAATAGAAGGGAGATTTGTTAAAGAAAAGTCAAAAGGAAGTGCATTATAAGAGAATCCTGGGGTACCGTGAAATAGGAAAACCCACTGGAGAAAATTAGTGAGCATCAGGACAGTAGAGCTTTCGCAGTGCATATCCTAATGCTCTTCCTCTCTTGCCATTTTCATTCACTCATCTCTCTTTTTACTTATATTTGCCTGGGTGGGAAATAGTTGTAGCACCATCACTGAACTCTCTGAACACTCTCTTGATGTGTAAGAGGTGGCTGAAGGAGTTTTACTCTTTTGTTGAGGTTAACTCAGTTCCATGGGTTCCTAGCTCTGGTAACAGCAGTATTATGAATTATGAATGTACTGGGTGGCAAATGGACCTTGATAACCTCCCAGACATCTATTTAATTATTTCATCAATGAAATTGATGTTCTACCATTTCTTCTTCTGCACTATTAGCAATTAGATTTGGTAAGTGACCATGAGAAAACAACTTTATGATGAAACAGTTTTTAATGTAAAACATAAGACTTCTCACATAAAAGCTGTCTAAATTATGTCTTTTGACACATGAAGTAATGTATTCTATTCTCAAGGTTATTTGCTTGTATTTATTTGCATAGCAATTTAATTTTCTCCTAAAGGTTGTATGTCATTTTTAGGGATTGCTGTTAAGGAAAAAAAAGATCAGATTTGAAGAGTGTTTCTCCATGTGCTTAAGTATCAAAATAACAAGAATTAATTTAAAATAAAAGTGATATGGGGGATTCTGTGTTCATCAACTCTTTCCTAAGAAATGAGATGCGCTCACTAATATCTTTTAGTTGTCTATTTTTACAAAGATTTGTGAAGGTGTCACAAAGAGCCCATCACGTTCTACCCTTCCACCCTCCAAAACATTCCTGCCATTTCTTTGGAACTGGATAGTAACGAATGCTTTCTTTGTAAATGTGATAGAATATACATCCTTGGTAAAGATGAAATTTCCTGTGTTCTGCTCATATCACATCTTTCTTCAGTCATTTCTATTTAGCAACCAGTGTGATTGCAGATGATGAGCTGTGTCCAGATTCCCCAAAATAAAAAATGATTTACTGAGGCAATTGCTAGCGTAGTTGATTTATCCAACTAGAGTTAAAGAATTGAGAAAAGGCCAATCAGGTGAATGTACCTCAGAAAAGATACACTGAGCAATATCACCTTTGCTGCTCATCACTATTGTAAGACTCAAGTCTCTCAAATATCTATACCCAAATTATCTTTCTGCTTCCTCACTTCCATCTCCTGTAAACCCTTAGACTCAAAACAAGTCAGCTTGCCCTGTCCAAGAAGACACTGAGTTAATCTTGTCTCTTCCTGTACATGGATGCCAGTGAGTCTTTGGGTCTTAAATATTCCCCGAAGGCCTTATGTGGAAGACTTGATTGCCATCCTGTGGAAACAATAGGAGGTCGTGGGCCCAACGACAGAAGTACAGTCAGAGAGGGCGTGCACCTAAAGTGCTGTTGGGAGCCAGCATCTCCCTCTTGCTCCCCTCCTTCCAGACCACAAAGAAGTGTGCTTTGCCCCAGTGCGCTCTTCACACCAAGGTGTTCTGCCTTGCTACAGGCTCCAGAGCAATGGGGCTAAGTCATAATGAAATGAACCATCTGAAACCACAAGCAAAAACAAATCTTTTCTCCTGCAGAGTTGATTATCTCAGTGCCAGGGATTTAGCTCAGTGGTGCTGGGCCTGCCGAGCAAGCACAGGGTCCTGAGTTCAACTCCTGGTACCAAACAAACAAACCAACCAAAGTTGATTATCTGACTAATCTGAGCAACAGGAAAACGTTGGTAGCAAGCAGTAGGGTCATTACTGTGTCTCTACCTGATGGTGTGGTTTTGACCCTTTAAACTGGCTTGTGGAAGATGTTTGTGAAGTTTGGATAAGCAGACTAGAGAAAGTTTAGAAGACTGCAAAAGGATCATATGGGTGATTATTATTTTAAATAAAAAAACCAGAGTCCTGCTAGGAATGAGATGGATAAAGTCCATGCTCATGAAATTGCAGATGAAAATAAAGACTACTAGGAACCACACCGAAGGATGTTTGTGCTACAGTCTGGCAAAAGACTCCTCTACATTTTTGTCCATGGCCTTAAATTTTTAGGAGGCTGAGTCTAAAGGTTATAGACTGATTAATTTGGCAGACAAATTTCCAGGCAGCCCAGAATTAAGGTAATGGCATGGGTATTGATGTATTGTCATATCCAGATTATGTCGGACAGTGAGAACCAGAAGCAAAGAATAGAGTACAAATATCTGAATGTTTTAGAGTTTGACCAGAAAATAATACCTTTAAAATTCTAGTGTAAGGGTGCAATTGCTGAAGACATTATTAGGTTCCATTAAAAATATACTGAGTAATTTACATCAGGACAATAGGAAAGATGACATAGTGACATTTTAGGAATCAACAATACTCCAGCCATTTCAGATTCAAAGATTTTTCTTTGGGAGATAGTACATGGATTTCTAGGGAACTGTTTCCCCAGAATCCATTTTCCTGTATTTAGCCATCAAGTCCCTCGAAGGCCACCACAGTCTTGGCTTCACACGGGCCCACCAGAGGCCCTTCCCACAGCAGACTCTGTTGCCAATCATCCTGGTGATGCTGGTTTTGCAGGTGTGCAGTGTGCCAGAGTTACAGAGCCCAAGAAGCTTCCTCCTGAGACTTCAGAGGAGAATTTAAAACACAGAGAGTGTGGCAGGGTCAGAACCTCTGCAAATAGCCACTGACAGAACAAGTTATGAAGCTGTAAGAGCAAAGTTGCAGGGAGACCCCAGGAAGTTAGACACTCAGAAAAATGGAACACGTGTTTAGGGAAACTTTAGACAGTGAACACAGCCAGCCCAAGCGAGAGATCATGTGTACTATAAGCTAGCGGGCTGGAAGGGGCGAGGACATCCACACCCGCAGAGGGCTCACAGGTCACCACGGTGTGCTCCACATGCTGGCTGTGCAGCTAAAGAATTGAACATTTGCCTTGCTATCATCTGATTCCTTCTTTTTCATTTTGGGATAAGAACATTTTACCCTGTGCCACTATCTTGGAATTTCCTATCTTTTTAAATTTTTACAGGGACTCACAGCTGAGAATTTGCCTTGAGACGTAAAAGAGACTCTGAATTTGGACTTTTGAGCCAGGCTGGACTTTGAAAGGCTAGAGACTCTTAGAGATAGGCTACATATTTCTTTTGCAGTATGAAAAGACAGGAGAGGCAGAGTGCTATGGATTTCATCTTAAATGTCCCTCCAAAGCCCATGTTTCAGAGGCCAGCCTGTGGCACTAATGGAAGGCAGTCAGGTTAGTGGGGCTTTGTCCTCCAAGAAGATATTAGTACCCTAGCTGTTTGCTTCCTGGGTCTCTTGTAGCGAGCAGCTTTGCTGTACCATTACTTCACCGCCATAATGCTCGACTTCACCACAAACCCAAAAGTGATAGGGTCAGGCAGTCATGATCTGAAACCTCTGCAGCCATATGCCAAAATAAGTGATTCCTTTATGAATTTTCTCGGTGTGTTGTCATTCCAATGGAGATCTAACATACTATGATAAACTTTAGTGTGTAAAAGGTCTGCAATAGCACACTAGGAAAATTACAGCAACACATCTCTAAGTTATTCGAATGTGTGTCTGTCTGAAAGTATCTTGAACTGTGCTCAGATGTCTTGTGGTGATACAAGATCACACAATGCCTGCATCATGAGATGAAGAGAAGACAATGCAGATATCGTGATGTAGCATCCAGCTAATACTGACCTTCAGATAAAGGGTCATCGAGCCATGAGATGCTAATTGCCCTGACGTAACTGGCATCAAGAAAAACAAAACTAAACCGCACGGAAATGGGAAAAGACATTTTACTTGGTTGTTTCCTGCCAGGGCAGGCCACTAAATGTGTCTGGTAGATACTAAGTCACTCAGATTCTGTTGAAAGACCATCTACTTCCTTGTTTTTCCTTCCAAGTACTTCCTTGATTTTCTAAACACATTATAATTACTTCACTTGATATAGTTGTTTTTATTTTTTTTATTTTTTTGGTTTTTGTTGTTTATTCAATTGCTTTAAACTTGAGGCATCTCAAAGACGGAGATAGTATTACTCATTTTTTTTTATTTCCAGTGCTTTCTAAGTTGAAGTTCTCAATAGTTGTTTATGAAATAAGTAATTAAGTAATGAAACTTTTTCATATAAAACATGTTGCCCTATTACAAAAGAAATATTTCTCTTTTGGGGAAACCTGGTGATTTTCTATATTGTAGACTACTGCAAAATATTATGCAATTTTAAGTGACCTTAGAATATTAGCTTTACAAAGGCATTAACATTTTTTGATAGATTTCTTAATAAATATCTACTAAGATAAAGGGAGATACATAGATTTGAGCTCATTTGCCAGATTCAAGAAATAAGATGTCATTTTCTAGTATTTTGGGCTTAGAAGTATTTTGAAACTCTTCCAGGCACTACAGGAAAGAGTATTATAATTGTTTTGGGTCACATATCATTGAATTTGGTAGTGACGGCAATTTTCCCTTATATTTCCCCAGCCCTAATTTAGATCTGCTTAACATATGTTATAGTAACCATCCTAGTGCCCTCAATAGAGACATTAGGTTACTTAAATGTTTCAAGTGCTGTAGCTACATGCCAACTCTTGCTAATCTTTCCTTTGTGGAAATTCTATGAGAACATATTGTCTAAACTCTACCACTTGGATTATTAATTACTGTTCACGACTCTGGGTTTTTTAACTTCATTGTAAGCAATGTGAAAGCAAGATCTTCTTTACCTGATTATTAACTATATGACATTGTAATTTTATGTTCCAATGTAATTTTATCTGTTTCCTCTTCCTGCATGGTAAGAACACCCCAAAACTCAGGCCTGCAACCATAAACACTATTTTGTTAATCAGTCTCTGGGTAAACTGGGGAGGCTCTGGTTCAATCTGTGGGTATACATGTTGTACAAATCAACTTAGTTACCAAAGCTTTAAAGGACAATCAGAAGAGGAGGGAAAGGAGGGAAGAGGGATTAAAAATAGAAACAACATCTATTATGCACATGTACCTATTGCCCAAGAAGATTGTAAATTGCATGTACTGAAAAAATGTACTTAAAAAAATGAAAAATCACCGAAACAACTCCACTCAAAATATCTTGAATTGTTTTGAGACATGTGGGTTACCAAAGTTCTTTTGCTTTCATAACAATGGCAAAAGCATAAGAGAGTTGGCTTTATTGCAGAAACACATATCAAGTCTTTGCTTGGATCATGTGTTTGAACACCTTTTGACTAAATCAAGTCCACAGACCAAGCCCACCATCTATGAAATGGAGGAGAGGACGTTCCATGTACAGTAGGAAGAGGAAGGGGCTGATTATTTGATAAGTTCAATTGCCAGGAAGGCTCATTGTCTACAAATTAAAAGTGAGCATAATCGACAGGACTCTAAGGTTGCTTTCAGATAAGCAAGTAAGGAATATTAGGCATACACAAGTAAATGCTTGTTAAAATTTCTAATTATGCCCTCATAACATATACCATCAGTGATTCTCCATAGGATATTGGTGATTCGCTAAGATATGATTCCACTGAGATTTCTAGATAGTATCTCCATTTCAGGAGGTGACCCCAAGTAAATCCATACATTCTTCACTTAATTTTATTTTGTAACTGAGTTACAGATCGCAGCTACATTAGTATCAGTGAATATTTTAGGATTCTATGAAGCATATCATGTAAGCTTTCCAAAGAATTATAAATTTTAGCTTCACATCATAAATGAGCAGTGTTTATGTGGATAATGTTACTTGCTACAAGACTAATTTGTTGATTTTAAGTAAATACTTCTTTCTGCATAAGGGAATACAGTTAACTTTCAGCATTTTAGGCACCAACTGTTGCAACACTTTAAAAGTCCTAAATTCAAACTCTGGTTTTGTAGTTTCCTATTGTTTGAAGCTTTATAAATATAAATATTTTCTCATGAAGTATTAATACTTTCTTTGTAGGCCACAAGAGAAAACATCATAATGAATAAAGAAACATATCTTGACTTTAAATCCATAATGAAATAATCAGAAAACCAACCTACAAATAATTCATCACTTAATATTTCCCCCAATGGAAAAATGCATGCTTTACCTATCATCAGGCTTATATATAATAAAAGACACAAGCAAGTATAATCCAATAATGATCAGTTTCTTTGAAGTAAATAACATCTTCCAGGAGAATCTACTTTTTTTTTCCCCTGGGAGTTTAAATTCCTTTGTCCCGTGGAGGGCTTAAAAGGACACTCTAGGAAGACAAGCATGTTCACTTGCTGGATTGATTGTTGGTTAGATCACAGGCTAGGCCTATGAGCTTTTACTGCTATATTTCCTGAAACCTGGTACAGTTTGCAAATTGTATTACATAATTAATAAATATGTGTTCATTTATCCAGTTGCAATTTTCACACTTTCCACCATTTATAACTGCACATTTTGTGCTAAAATAAATCATAGATTATCCTAATGGTTTGACTTCCTATGTATCTGATACTCTTCTAAATATGTCACTTTCATTTCATATACCTTAAGCAGTATACCCTATTATCACACCCATTTACACATGGACCCCTTGAGACACATGGAGTTGGGGAATTCCTGAATTCCCAGAGCTTATAAATGTCAATAAGCAAGATCAAAACTCAAGCTTTCTGGCTCCTTCTTGAAACGGCTCACAACTATTAAAATTACCAAGCTACTTTGGAAGAGATACCCCTATTGAGGAAGGCAACATAGCAAGCTGATTAAAAACGTGTTTACAATCACTGGTCTAAAACAATGTGTTTAAAAATACATAGGTATCAATTAAAATCTTATTTCTGCGTTTGATTTGCTCCACAACCCTGAGTGGTTTTCTTAACATCTCTACAATTTCATTTATTTATCTGTGTCCATAAGAATATCCTTACTTTGAAGGGTTATTAATGATCAAAGAAAGTATATTTAGCAGCATATTGGCATATAATGAACTGGAATTATTAATATTATTTAGCCTAAGCACCTGGGGAAATTAAATGGCTTGCCTGAGGTCATGGAACTGGTAATGGAAAAGGTATAATGTATGAATTTCTCAGTTCAAACACCTAATGCGTCCTGCTTGTTCAGTTCCATCTTCTGAGGTTTTCTGACATCACTTCACCAGAGGAGTGGATCCAGAAAGGAAACATCCTGCCTAGAAATGTGGTCGCAAACCTCAAAGGTGGCTAAACAGACGAATCCTTTAGAACCCCTCGGTCTCCCAGTATGTTGTCCTTATCATGCTTCCGTTGATAAATCAAAAACAGGGAGCAACAGAATATATACACAGCAAGGTCAGATTTCCTCAGAAAAGGAATTCAATCTGAGAGGTTAAAAACTAAAAACCGGAGTGTTCAATTGTTTATATTACCAAAAGTTTTCATATTAATGGTGAATTTTGTTCTCTTCCCATCTCCGAACTCTAATATTTGCCATTAATCACTTAAGAATTTCATACATTTATTAGTTTCCATACCTCAGCATTTATCTCACTTAATGTAATTTATATCGAGCATTTTTAAAATCGGGTTGTTCTCAAACCATCAAGCTATCTTTTCCTTCTAAAGTTTAAGAAGAACAAATACACACATATAAAGGGTATATTCTATTTGCCTGACAATTTCCTTATTTTTAAAAGCCAATCATACATTTCAGGATCATTAATTCTTTTGTGTCACTGTTAAATGTTGCATACCTAAAATTATTTATTTTGAATTTAATTTCTAGGAATTCAATTAATGTAAGATTTTAAAGATCTTTATGGTCAGCCTAGCATCATTTGAAAAAATGTTACTTTCAAGTCATATTTTTTGATGACCCCCTGCTGTTTCTGAAAATATTTTATCTAAATTCTGCAAGTCTGATTTGATTTAGGCCTGCAGCTTTATAAATGTCCCTGAAACACACGGGGTAGAACTACAATCGATGACTCAGCACATTTCCGTCACATGAAAATCAGATTTCCAGGGGCAGCACTTACTCTTCATTGTGCTGAGATCAATAGTTGGAAGAACCCTTAACCCAGCTGCATGCCCAACTACCCAACATGTATTCATAATATCCATCTATAAATTCAATAGAAATATCAGGTTATAGGGGCGTTCGTGCTCAGAATAAGAAAATGTCTTGTGTAAGTGGAGTAGGTGTAAGACAAGCTGCTCTTTTAGCTACCTGAAGTATTCCTGATTAGAGGTTGCCACCGCGAGACCCTCTGAGCCTCTGGAGCTGTAGGCAGTCGGGAAGATGGGCAGGGTGCACCTGAGACATTTCAGGACACATAAAAAACACA
The DNA here is from genome assembly GCF_012274545.1 of Fukomys damarensis. Classification (NCBI taxonomy): domain Eukaryota; kingdom Metazoa; phylum Chordata; class Mammalia; order Rodentia; family Bathyergidae; genus Fukomys; species Fukomys damarensis. The sequence continues at coordinate 6,913,260 of NW_022900930.1, read as the reverse complement.
TTCTTTAGCATCTTTGCAGCTGGCTATAGGAATTGACATCCTTGGAGACATCAAAGGTCTCTATTTGCCCCACTTTTTCAAATAACTTGCTGTGTCTAACTTTTTCTGGGTCAGACTGGGAATTCCCAACACCATTCCACAAGGCGTTTGTCCTCTTTGTATTATGGCTGAGAGCTACTTTCTCACCTGTTTTTCCTCCTGTTCATTTACTTCTTTTGTGTTTACAGCATATGTAGCTACAAATCTTTTTTCATGCCCCATGTCACACCTAAGCTCTAAGAAAATAGTTAATTGTATAAAAGGTTTTTAACACAAATTTCAAAGCACACAGACTCAGAAGTACTTTAAACCTTTAATTCTAAACAAGAGTGATGCAACTTTTTTGTTCTAAAATGAAAATGAAGTATATTTAAATATATTTTCCCAGTAGATTCTTATTCCTTTTGGATTTACACTTTTTTAAGAAATAAAGCTAAAATAGTCCATTTTCCATGTATTTTGCTGAAGACAGCTCACTGATCACTGATCTAAATCTAATGCCTCCCTTTGTAGTATGTTAAAGGGTTTTTAGTGAGTTATAACCCAACTAAGATTCCACACAAAGACTTTGTTAGTTTAAACTAGAAAAGTTGATTGAAGAATGAGTTATTAATAGTATAATTTGATGAGCCATTTTGATTTCAGATTTCTGGAAATAGAGGAAGTGACATGAACAGCTAACTTATGACACAGAAAAAAATATGGGGACAATGAAGTTTCTGCTTAGGCTGGACAGGTTCATGGATAAAGAAAACAGGTAGTAATTAGCGACAAGAGGTCAAAGGAGGCCTTACAACAGCCCAGGTCTCTACCAGGATTAGACAGTCAGGAGGCAGCAGGGAGGGTACCTGAGAGCATGGTTATGTTCATTTCAAAGTGTCAGCCCTTCCATGTGGCCTCGTTGTTCTTGATCTTCATGAAGAAGTCTGCTATACACAGGTGAAAATTACCAGCATTTTCAATAACTAAGAAACTTTAAGCACCTAAACTGTGGCTTTGGTCTGAAATAGAAAGTGAAAAAAAAAAAAAAACAGGAAAATAAAGAAAATATAACTATGCCCTGCAAAATGCCTGGACTGTCAGAGGTAAAGAAGACGCTGGGCTTTCCATCATAGATAGAATAGTATACAAACTCATTTGACCATCAAAGAAAGGTTTCCTCAGACACAAGAGCTTCGAGATAAATGAAGCAACACACTAACACGTGCTCACCCAGGATGTTTACAGCCTAGAGTCTGCATTTAAGATTGAAAATACGAGAGACACCAACTCCTCCCTCTTTATTTCTTTATTGCTTTTCTCTTCCTCTTATTCCACCAAAATCCTGGCTCCTCTCAACTTCAGTGTTTCTGAGCTTTGAGTCCTTGACCTGAAAGGACGAGAACAGCCTAAAAGGAAAGTTGGCGGGACAGAAGGGGCAGGCAGCCCCGTGTTACACATCTCCTCCTCTTGGGATCATCTAGGCATCTCCCTGCATGCACAGCCGCCTTAAATATCTACTGACTTTTCTTCTGCTTCGCTTATTAAAGTTAAATAGTCTTGAGTATCAGGCACTGAAATTCTATGAGCCATGAGGTTAAGGAAGTCAACACAAATTTGAGAATTGGCCCCAGACATGACAGAAACGACGCAAGAATGTCGAGAGAGGGTGCTGTTAAGTGTCTTAGAGCGGAAATACGCACCCCTTAGGTGCTGTATGATTGCGAGGCAGAAGAAAAGCGTGCGTCTGTTTAATCTCCTCATGTGAGACTATGACTTGCTTTTTTCTCCTCAGTTTTGAGAAGTGATTAATTTACTAAAACATTTTTCAGGGGAAAGGTACATATCGGCTTAAAGAAGCTTCTATAAAGACTTCTATAAAGCAGAGTGACATTGAATCATTTTAAATGACTATTGGAGATGAAGTGATGCACTTTGGCTGTCTGCAGAACCTGCTGTGGCATATTTGTGATAATAAAGTGCACCTACGTCAAAAATAACAAAAATCTTGCTCTGTGTGCAGTAAGATGCGGTAGATATGTACAGGAGAACATAGAAACCAACTGGGTGACACTGTTCCTTACTATGAAATTTTGAGCAAATTACTAAGCTAACATGTCTGAAGCTCCTTTTTCACATCTGGTACACAGTAGAATAATTATAACCAAGAATGGTTTTTAAGAGTGAAATATATTATTTGAAGGTATTTTAACCAACATACACATAAATGGCTTACAGTGCCATTTATTGACTTTGTTTGTTTCAAGACATCCCTCTGGCCACACCCTTCCTTCTCCTGCTTCTCCTAGCCTGGTGCACTATGCTTTCTGCCATGTGAGATGAGCTGCTAAAACCACATAGCTTCTGAGGCTAAATACATTGTTAATGTTCAGCCAAGAATCTGGCTTCCTACTGCATGGGAGAGACTTTCAGTTCTGCTTAATGTAGGAATTACATTCAATAATATGGCACAGAAAAGTTAAAACCATTATTTTCCAAAGGAAATACACTCACTCATCACCAACACCAACATCAACATCTCTAGCAACAGCAGCGGCAGCAGTGGCAGCGTTAGCATTTTGCTTCCCAGAACCCAAATCAGCTGTTACTAACACTTTCATTTTTGCTTTCTTTCTATATTTTCTGCCACAGGTATGAGTCATGTTAAAGCTCATGGGGAATATTTAATTTTTTTGAATTTATTACGGTAAAAACACGGTAGTACTTCAAGCACACTTATCCCATCACTCCTACCACTTTCTCAGGAGGTCTGAAGTCCTCTTTTGTGAATATCTTTAGTTGAAATGTCGTGGTAGCCTGGATATCCTGACTCAATTCAAAACATGTGCATTGCATGGTCATTTTGATTTTGAGGAAGAGCCAGAAATCTCTGGTGCCAGATTCATCGAGTAAGGCGGATGAGGACATACTGTAATGTTTTATGAACCCACATTCTTTCGGGTGGGACTTGACAGAGGCATCCGGTTGCGTTTTTTATCACAAATCACAAAGACATGAAACAGGACTTCTAGCACTGTTTCAGAAAGTGGCAAGGGACAATGTGATGTGTTTGAAGCAAAAAGGAGTGTTGTGGGGAGGCTTAGTGGTAATGTATCATTTACTGTAAATTGTTTTAAATATTTCAACATGTGAGTGTATTTCAATTACACCTCCCATGTATATTTGACTTTTGCTATGATCCAGAAATACTACTGCAGTTCTCACTGTCTTTTTTTTCTCGTTCAGTTGATTGGTACATTTTAGGTACACAGTCCAGTTACACTCATCACTGGGATCTTGCACCTTTACAGGACAGGTCTTGGTTCTCATTTTTCCTCTTATCCCTGTCTTCCCTTCACCCCTTCCTCCCTCCCCTATTTACAAACACTTTATTTCCATTTTTTGTTTTCTCCTATTTTCTCTTTTCCCTTATTCTCTTTCCCCTCCCCTTCCCACTTCCCCTGCACCTTTAACCCCTCTCTTCCTATTTCACACTGTAACTTGTCTCACTTCCCTTTAATAGCTAACATAATTGAAAACTTGTTCTTTGGCAGGGGCTATGTGTGTGGATATATTATGGCCATCTGTTTTGATGCACAGAGAAGTTAAGCAACATTCTCATGGTTCTATGGATAAGTCACAATTTCCTCTTTAACCTGTCTGACTTCAGGGTTTATCTTTTCGTTTTTCTTTCGAAGTACACTGTGGTTCAAATACGCCTTATACCTCAAAGGCCCACACACTAAATTCCTAATCCCGGGGAGGTGGGATTTGGAGGTATTGTGGATATTTGAGAGATAGAACCTAGTGAGAGGTCTCTTGGACATTAAGGAATTCCTCTTAAAAGTGATTGTGAGACCACACATATCCTTTCTCTCACTGCTTGTTGATTCTAGACATGTGCACCAGCTCCAAAATGCAGTCCCAGCATCATGTGCCACATTTATCAAGGCTCACACACCAACAGGGCTGCCTGATCTTGAATTTGAACCTCTGGAACCAAGAGCTGAAATAAGTCTCTCTTACATTCATAAGTGCTTATGTTAAGCATTTGTTTCAGTGGCTCAAAGATGACTTTGAGGCTTTTCCCCCATACGTAGGTTTAAGAGGAATTCTGAGGCTGCTTCTGGTCAATTTGCAATGTCTGCCTCGGCCTCAGTGTCAGAATTCTTTACTCTTTACTATTAGTATTGAAAGTATTCAACATTATTGTGCACACTTCTAAGTGATAGGAAGTGTTCTGTCCTTTATACTCCCTTATGCACATTATTTGAGTCTTTAAAACCATGTTATGAAGTTGGAATGATTTTCACCAGTTCCAATGAACACGTGGAGAAACTGAGTCACAAAAGAGGGGGAACTTGCCAAACTTCATGCTGTTATTGAAGTGGAGAAAGAAGGCACAGATGCAAACCTTTCCATGCTTCATCCCTGTCTGCCCCACACCCTGACCGCAAGACCACCCTCCAGTTGCTGACCATTATAATGTGGTCAAGGCTACCTTTCAACACCCCACCACCCCCACACGGAAGGACCCACTCTTCCGGGACTGTGCTGTGAGCTCTGTCTTCCCGCATATTGCTCCCTGCACCTGGAATTATTCTCTCCTTCCATCTTCCTTGTGCCAATTTGAAAGACTCATCCACCAAGGTCCCCAAAGTCACCTCTTCACTATGGACTCCATGCCTTCTCCCTCCCCCTGCAGACCCCACCTCACATCCACCGCACAAAATCTGCCTTCCACTGTGCCCGTTTTCACATTGTGTCGCAGTTAATCATTCACTGTTCTCTCCCTTCCAGATTATGAACACCTCAAAGGAGCTGTATCCCCTAATGCCTACTAAAATGATTGGCATAAAGGAGATATGCATATAATTATATTTCAAAGTCAATTGCACAACTGCTGTCACTGTCTTTTTGACTCTGCTTCTAGTAGTGATTAGAAAAAAAGAAACCAAAGACCTCTCTCATCTGTGTTCTACTCTCCTTAGAAAAATTTAAGCATTGGTCTTTGTTTAAAATGGGTTATTGCAAAACTCTTTTTTCTAGAAGGGGATTTTTGTTCAGGAAAAGAACAATTTGGAAAGGCAGGTTGTTACATACAAATGCAGTAGGCTTTATTGTTTTATTTTTAGGTTCTGACATTACTTTTTCTACATATAATTTCCTTTCTTTAGTGTTTGATTTCTAGGCAATTTATAAAGTACTTTTGACAACCAGCAGAATTTATCAATTTGCCTTGAAGTTTGCATGTTTTTAGTTAAGATACCAGTTTTAGAACCATCTAGTTAGTATAAAGTCTCGTTTATGCTTTCCTATGGCATGCTCACCTTAGTTTTCTCCATGTGTTGCTGGTTTTCTCTTTTAATATTAAGTTTTATTTTAAGATGTAAAAGATATAAAACATGATGTCTGATGTGTGAAAATTTCTTTTAAAATTCTAGTCCTGCCAAACTCAATTGGCGTCAGAGCTGCTGGGTGGGAGGCAGTAGAGCCCTGCCCTGGCGATAAGCAATATAAACACCTAACAGCAATCCGGCCCACTCCATGACATTTTGTGGCAAAGTCATCTTCTGGCTTTCTAACGGCTTTTCTGGCGCTCCCTTCAGAATTCTGCATCTCTCTCTCACCCCGGCTTCCTCCAGGCTCTTGATCCATTGTTTATCTGGTCATTGTTCTCAGCAGGTCTGTGTCTGTACCTGCTGCTCTGACCCTATTTTCAAATTTTCCTTTGTTTCTATTACTAGATTTTTGCCACTCTCGCTCTTTCACCTCTAGGCCCATTCCTTCCCAGGCCATTTACAGTGATCGATTTACAGTGATCAAAGACTGTGTCAGTTCAATCCTTTCATCCACAGCTTCCCAAATTTAGACTGGCTCCTCTGGCACATGGATCTTTACTTTTAACATAATATTGCATTCTCATAGAGTGACGATACATAGCAACAAATATATTCACCTTGTCCTTTCTTGTTGACATAAGAGAAACGTTACTGGAATGTGGTATGCCTGTTTTCTTGTCCAGTATTTGTTCTTAGTAATTGTTATAAACATAGGCCAATGATTGATAAAGTCCGTGAATCAAAATTATATGTGAAACTTTTCCAATATGCAAATTCTTATAATCAATCCTGATCTCAATCCTGGAACTCTTCAGGTCTCTGAAAATTGAATCCCCAAAATATGTAAGTTTTAGACACCAAAAGGTACTAATTCTCAGTCCTGATTTAGTAGAAGAGCTCAGTTTTAATCTCTCAAGTGTTTCCTTGTAAAAGGTGTTTTGTAAAAATTTTGAAGAATCAAACACATATGTTAAAAGTCAGACTTTATCTAAAATAGGTAGATTATTCTTCCATCATGTACATGACACATAAGCCAGTTTTAGCATACTGTTTCAGAAAATTAACAGGATCCACATCGCATTTTTATTTTTTTAATAAGAAGTATGAAGTATGAGTCATCTGCAAAAAAAAGACAGATATTTTGTTTATTCTGAGCAACTGTTGCAAAGGTTTCTCCAGATCCCCAGCACCCACTGCCAATTTCAATTAATGGTAATTAATGGCACATTTTACTACTTCCGAGTAACTAACTTGCCCTGTGGAAATTGATGGGATTGAACTTACAATTATGGTTTATAAACGAAGTATCTGTTTTCCCATGACAACATAGTCTACACTTCCAGGCATGAAAATTCTAAACAGAAAAGTCACTGGTACCAGCACAGTTGCTCGCTGGAGGTGGAGAAGAAATGTTAAGGGAGGACAAGGAGAAAAATTAATTTATAATAGAGCAGGCATCGCTGCATCAGATCACAGACTTCTGCTACGGGGGGTGGATTTTTGTCATTAATACTAAAGTTGAAATTGCTCTCCTCCTACAAAAAGACAGGGAAGTTTATACAGTTTCTGTGAGCACTGTGTCACAGAGTAGAGGAGAGTGAGGCGTCAGCTAAGGGGAAGTAGCACCTGCAAGAATTGTTGTCTTCTGAAGGTCTTGAAAGAAATGCTGATTCCAACAGAGACATCAGTAAGGAGGTGACAGAGATGGGAAATTCCAGTCGATGAAAAATACATCAAAACCCTTTGTTGTAATTGCATATGGACTGAGAATTCTTTACATTTATTTCAAAAGCTACTGTCTTGAAACTAGTGCATTTGGGGGGAAACATCAGGAGCAGCACAAATAACCAAATGAAATCAAATCAGATAAAGGCCCTTGACTGTAGATTTCAACAAAGTATATTAATAGGCTATAGTAATGCCACAGAATATTCTTAGCCTTTGGCCTCTGTAGGTTTGTTAGTAAGCTGAATAGTATTAACCTCAAGATATGATTTTAATTGTTTTCTAATTAATTTTGTTATTAAATATGTACATTTCAATAAAGAAAATATTTAAAGTAGTTACTTGATTGGGTAGACCTGATGAGCAATTAATTAGAACATAAAATTTATAATGTTTACAGAATAGAGGGGAACTACTATCGTGTTTCTTTTTGTTTTCTGTCTGTAAGAGTAAGATCTTCAAAAAGAGATGTTTTAATTTAGAAATAAAGTGAAGTCTCTCTCTCTCTCTCTGTGTTGTGTTATTTTTCTCAATTTCCACCCTTCTCTTTCCTTCATATCTGATTCTCTGGTCTCTCGTCTTCCTTCCCATTTTAGAACTTTTCTTTGCTACCTCACTTTTTCCCTTTAGCATAAATATTGATTCAGTAGCAAACCCAGAGCATATTTTACTTCTCTTCATTTCCCTTTCTGCCTAATAAAAAAAAAATATCCAGAAAGAGTCATTCTCAGTGGGTTCCTGCTACACAGACCAGACTCACAGCCCTGAAATGAGGACCTGCAGTGTGTAGCTTTGCTGAACTGGACCCACACGGCAGCACTAGAGACGACGCTGTCTGGTGAACCGAAGTGAGGCAGCTGCAAGGAAGAACACTTTAAGGACCTCTGGAAGCTTGGAGATGCACAGTCTGACATAGCAGGGGCTCCGAGGTAGGAGGAATGGCTTGCTATTTGGAAATTAAAAATGAAATTTTGACTAAGTATGAGTTGCTAGTTAATACTCGGATTTTATAATAAGTCTATCGTACCTACTACTATAGCTCCGTTTTTCTTAATGTGGATTGCTCTCCTATTTGGCCACCTCTCTAGCTATAGCTGGTTCACTATAAGTAGTGTCTACCTTAAAAAATAAAAATAAAATAACAGTAACAAGAAGCAGTTGTAAGCAGGGAATGGTGGTGCATACCTGTAATCCTTTGAGTGGAGAATCTGAAGTAGGAGGATCGCCACGAGTTGAAGGCCAGCCTGGTCTTCATAGTGAATTCAAGCCCAGCCTCAACTACATGCAAGACTACACCTCAACAACGGCAAAAGATCTGTTGGAAAATAGTTAACACCTAAGTGTAAAGGGACCTTGATAAATTGTATGAGACTAAAGTGGAAAAATTGTGAAACAACTGATTAATCTCACTAAAATGTGCTTTTATTTCCTGTTTCATGTAGGACTACCGTGTTACACCTGACACCCAAATTTGATATATACACACATATACCCTATGTCCTAGGAGAGGAACATGTCTAGAAATTTGGGGTCCATGGCTAATTTCTCTGAAACCCTAACAAAATGATTGCAGTACACTCGGAGGTCAACCGCGACAGTCTTCACAGTCCATTTGATTGAACTAAGAAACACCAAGGAAGTTAGTAAGCACACTGCCAGGTATATAGGACAGACAGAGTGTCTCCCCGGAAAATTGGCATGTGGGACAGCAAAGTGAGGGAGCAGATCTGCCCTGAATATACGCAGAACTTCCCAGTGGGCCGGAGGACTGGATGGACCAACAACAGAGGAAGGGAGACCGCCAGAGGAAGCTCTTCCCTTCTCGGCTCCCTGACCACCACGAGGTGAGCAGCTTTCCTAATTTCGGCCACGATGTCACTGCTTCGCTGGAGGTCTGGAAAGAGCGCAGACATCTGAGCATGGACGGAAACTCCCGAAGCCCTGAGAAGGAAATGAACCTCTTATCCCTTTAAATGTTGTATGTCAGGTATTTGTTCACAATGATTAAAAGCTAACACACTAACGTTGTAGAACACATGAAAGCCATAGGGAAATAGTGGCCCTAACCGGTGGAACATGCAGGGTGTAGCTATTAGATTTCAGCCGCAAACTCATCAATGCACATTTTCAACAATACTTTGAAAACCCTGCAGTCAAAGTAACTACTTTAAAAGAGAGAAAAGTGATACATGGGAAGTTGAGATCATTATCAGTACACATTATATTTTTTATAAATCCATTTCTTCAAGACTTTACGGATTCAGTTTTTATAATGATTCAATAAATATAAACTGAGAGAAATAATCCTCCAGGAACTTAGAAAAGGAAATAACATTACAATGCTAATACAGTCAGTAGGAGGCCACAGTAATCCAGATTATCATACATAACTGTCTCATGGAAACTAATTTGACTTTTATTGTGCTGCTAAATAAAATTATTACATGATCTATAGATTATTGAGCCCTGTGGCAATGCTGGAGAATGAGGCACTGAGCTGCATCTTTTACTTTGATGGTTGTGAGGTTTTTAAAGCACTTTACACATTAAGAGTGTGTAAAGAAGACTATAATACTCAGAAACAACACAGTGGCTAAATAAATTACTTGATAGAAACCGTAACTATGGTAAGAAGGAAAACATTTCCTCATTAAAGCATATGCATCCAATAAAGACAAAGTAGGGGAAAGAACTTGCATATGACCGCTATATAATTAAGCAATGAGTTTTTTGCTCCAAAAGGCATACCTAGGACAATGCCCTCAGCTGTTCCCTAAACTATCCCTTTAGAGGTTTTGAATAATAATTTGTGGACTTTGCCATCTTCCTGGATGGTGTTAGAAATACAGTGCATTGGCCATGGAACTGTGCAATCTAGTTACATATGCTGTTTACTGAAGACATAGGGAAAAAGACATTGATATTTGAATGGTAATTAGTATGTTAAAAGCAGTGGTGCAGCTCAGTACTAACAGCTACACTTGCCTGTCCCCTGAGGTCCTGCTGAGAGTCACCTCCTAAGAAGAGTTACCTCCCTCCATTCCACTATAGGAAGCTGTGTGTTTTGACTATGATAAAAGGATCCGGCACTCTCACTGCAGATTAGAGTTCAATGCACATATTTATTTCACTGTCTTGAAAGCTGTAGTTGATGAGGGTCTGTGCTATTTGATTATTGCATCTTACCCTCCACCCGGGTACACAACTTACCAAGCCCATTTATTACAGATTTTATTACTTGAGTACAATCTTGATCCCTATCCCACTCTATGAAACTATCCAGAATTTCTACAACATCGCATACCTTGGCCCATTAGTCTCTGTTTTTGATCTAGCTCTAATGATTTTTCCCTTCCCCCCACTTTTGCTACCTCCCCCCACACTGCAAGGACCTAATTAGTTCTTGAAACTGCTGTCAAAAACTACAAATTCCAAATGTTAACCTGTAGCTACAATTTTCATTCTCCTGGCTGTTTGTTTTTCAGTCACTCCTGTTGTATACTTTCAGCTCATCTAGTTTTCTTACGTGTTAATCCTTTACCTTCTCCAAGACCTTTTGTACTTTCTGTCTTATCCAACTAAGGTACTGTCAACAGATGTCTTAGTTACTTTTCTCATTGCTGAGACAAAATATCAGACACCCAAAGTTAAAGGAGAAAAGTTTTATTGTAGCTCAAAATTTGTAGAGGTCTCAGTTCATAGCTGGCTGGCTCCTAGGCAGGGTGGCACGGTAGAGGGGCATCACAGAGGAAAAATAGTCTTTGACAAGCAGAATAGGAGTCAGCAAAGCAACAACCAGCAGCTGCAACAGCAGCAACAGAAGCTGCTCTTTTTTTTCCCTTCCAGAATACTGGCCTTTTGGGTGGTACCACCCACACCCAGAGTGGGCCTCCCCTTTATCCACACCAAGAACTATGTTAGACTAATCAGTGAACTAATTTAGTAATCACTCACCCTTAATCCAAGCATCACATAACTCAATACAAGTATCACACATCCTAGATCCAACCACCTCCCAAAACTCCCACCTATGAGTACGTGAGGCTTTGCATGGGGGGTGTCTAGACACAAACCATAACAATCAGAATACTGGGGTGCCCAGTGATCCCTCCGAGGTACTTGTTATCCTTTTCCAAGAATTGGACAAGACACTGAAGAACAGAGAGGTTTTACATTTATTAAAGGTAAAAGAGAGAAAAGGGAGCAGTGCTCTGAAAAACAGTGCTCTGCAGAATGCACGTGGGAAAAGAAAATATACCCTGTACAAAAAGCAGCCGCTGTGAAAGGAAGAAGCCAGCGGTCATGGGGCCCAAGGCCACCGTCTTTTATATCCCAATTCTGATGTCAGATCTAGGCCACCCTGTCAAAATCCTGCTTGATCTTGTACTGGAAGCATTGGAGATATCATCCTCTGATTGGTCTCAGGTGCAGGGATTGCAAGCTCTTCTGTGCGTATGTTCTGGCTTTGATTAATAGGTCATGCCTGCTTACACAACCAGTTTGCCATGCCTAACCTCCTGTCTCAGTTCTGTGGCTTGCTTTGGCAGCATCTTTTCCTGATACTGTCTTTCATCATTTCTTTCAGCCACCCCCAAAACCTGGAAGATCTGTACTATTGTGTCTCTCGGCACCTAGTCCCAACAGCTAAGAACTACTTGGAATAGAAAGATAAGTGGAGGCTATGAATACCTTTCATGGCTAACTTCAAATGGGCTCTCAGTACGTGTCTCTTGTTCAGTTCATGTCCTACACTCTACAACGGTGTCACACTTTCTTCCTTGTCCTCAAAATTCCAACTCATCCCTTCTTCTCCTCCTACTGTGAGTTGACCACTTCACTAGAGCAAATAAATGACCCGGCCAATAGTTCTCATCTTCACAACAAGAAATAGTACACTCGCTTCTTTGTTATCCTGTCCCCTACAATACGGACGCTCTTCCTCCTGTCACCCACAGTGAGGAGGTTCCTCCGCTTATCCATTGGATTCCCCTTACTCACCTCTTCTCAATCATTCTATTAACATCTGTCTCCCTCTCTTCTGTGGATTTCATAGCCTCTGCAACTCATATCACCCTCTGACATTTAAACCTGCTGAGATATCTCCCATATTCACAGAAACTCTCCCCGAACCCCACTTCCCTCCAGCCTCATTCCATGTTTTCTTTTTCATTCCCATCTCATACTTTTCATCCCTAATCTTTTAATCAAGAAACAAAACTTTGTCTTTCCCAACCATTGAATGAAAAAAAAAAAAGAGCTATCATCGAATATTAAAAGAAAGTCACATTGCTTGAATTCTCAGCAACACTTGATGGAATTCACCACACCTGCTTGAATTGTTTTTCTGTTGACATCTGGGACTCACTCTTGATCCTAGTTTTACTCCTTCTTCTCTTGTCACTTTCTCTATGGCTCTTTGAAAAATCTCCCTTTGCACACAAGCACTAATGATCTGGTTTACTTAACATTGAGAATCTCATCTTCTGTTTACTGTGTGAGTTAAGATTTGATCTTCCTCCAAGCTTTTAAGTATTAATGATGCAATGATGTCTAGTCCAGGCCACTCTGCTTGAGTTCCAAACTTATGATTATAACAACCTACTTAAATCTATCTGTATAACTCAATATACTTTAACAATGTCATGAAAACTAATTTCATGATTACTTATCCATACACTGGAGAAAACAACACCCTTCTCTTCCAATGTGTTTTATCTTACTAAAAGTGTCATCATTCACTAGTTACGTAAATGGAATCCTTGGGGAAAACTCAGTTTATTCTACATTCTTTTCATTATCATAACCCGTTAAAGCTTTCCTACAATAAATATCTCTCACATTCATCTCTCCTTTTCATTTTTATGGCCACTTGACTAGGTCACTAAACCAGCCCAAGCTACCAGATTTCTTACCTAGTGCCTTAATCATAGCCTAAAAGCTTTTGTATATTGGGAGGGGAGGATGGAAAAAAAAGAGAAAGGATTGCCATATACAGATGCAAATTCCCTATGATGAGTGCTATCATTATGCATGCCTAAAATGCATCAATAAATGTATTGCTATAAAAATGTTGTCAGCAAGCTAGTATCATGTATTCTTCAAAATGAAGTTATATTCATTATCTCAAAACACAAATTCTGATTATGATCTTTGGATCCTATTTCAGCCTAAACACCTTACTGTTTCCCATTTCTCTAAGGATGAGAAATATAGAAAATCTTTAAGGGACTAGTTCCTCAAGCTCCTACGCCCCTCGGAAGCCCCACTCTCCATGTGCTGTAGCTTGTTTCCTATAATTGCACTGCACTAACTTGCCAGAGTCCTCAAAATCTCCGGTTCCCTCCTGCAACAGAAACCTGTCACACAGGACCCTTCTGCCTGCCTGTTCTTCCTGTCTACTGTTGTAAGCTCACTCTCACCCTGGCTGCTACTCAGTCCCACTTTCTGAAAGTCACTTTCTCTGGCCTGTGGGCTATGCCAGATTCCTTTCCTTCCAGCCCTCATATTATTGCCACAAGTACATGATGAATTTTTAGGTACACGGTACAGTTACATTCATCATTGGGATCTTGTACCTTTACATGATGGATCTTGGTTCTCATTTTTCCCCACTGAATTTTATTTTTCATGTTTATTATATTTCAACTAAGCAAAATTAATTGCTGAATATTTTTCTTCTAATATTTTCCAGTTAAAATTACTTGACTTTTTACCACCTGCTATTTCATGTATTTATCAACTATAATAGAGCAATTTCCCCTCTCAAACTTTTCAGTTCAAAATTCTTACAATATCCCAAAGCAAGTAAAACTTGATTGTTAAGAATCATGATAATAGTTTGCTTTCACTCAAATGTTTGGTCTTCAGTGATGGCCATATGCATAAAAAGAGGAATTGACCCAATGACAAATGTAGATGTATTCTGAACCTAAAATGTTTCAATAAAAGAATTGAAGGAAAGGAATTATGACAAAAAAGAGGGATTGAGATAATTTACTTAATTCACTTCTATAATGATGCACCACACACTACCATTTGGCACAGTGTTCCACTGTGAGAGCACAGAGTTGAACAGGATGGATCTTACCCTGCAGGCGTGCAGATGTTCAGTAAGGTAAATGGACTGTGTCAACTGGGGTAAGAAATGCCAAATAGCTGTGAATATGGAAGACCCACCTTAGGGAGGACTGTCTCCGGAACGGTATAAAAAGAGAAACAAGAAGGGAGGCTCGCTATTCTTTCTTCGGAGGAGCGCCGGTCTTCGCCTTCATTTTGGATGTCGTCTCCTGGCCTCCAGTGCAAACCCTTCACCCATCCAGCCCAAACCCTTCAGGCTTCCACTGACAACCTTTGCTCTCCTGTCACTGACTCACATGGGACACAACAGTGGGCTCCAGGCCTTCAACGGAATCCTTCAGCTCTCCAGAGTGTGGAGAGACACCAAACTCTTCCACGGCTGACTCTGTGGGTGGCCATTGTAAGCCAACCTTGTAAATTCTTACATACTTACATATATTGCATTGAATCTGTTCCTCAAATAAGAAAATACTGACTGATACATTAACAAAAAAGCTGGTGGTCTAAGGCAACAACTATATTTGGAGTCATGGTAATCATTTTATTGTAACACCTCGTTGATTTGTTGCTTCAGTGACCCTGCACTTCAAAACACTTAAATCAATAATACTGACCAAGAGTGGCCACTTAATAGAACAATCTGTATTTCCAGTAATGATTTTAATAAATTCAGGCATATTCTTCGAACACAGGAAAATTACTATTTATGGCCAGAGGAAAATATGCCTTTAGTGAGTATTTTTATTAATTCACTCATATTTTATGATGTCTTTAACTTAAAGTCTACCTCAGCTATACAAACTAAAGTATTTATACTAATATTATCAATGTTATTAATGAATCCTAGAGAAAAACCAAAAAATACCTTTAATAATTTTTGTACAAAACACAGTATATACTAAATTTTGCCAAGAAAGAGAAATTAAAGAACAAATAAAATAAATAGCTTCAAAGATGTCAACATCACAAAACTTTAAAGAAAAACATTACCTCCTGAATGAACTTGTAACATTTGTTCATTGAACACAATATTGCTTAAAGCACTGGTTCCCATTTCCTCAGTTTTGTCTGTTACCTGTTTCATTCGGCTAGTGCTGGGGATTGAGTCAGGGGCTTTGAGCACACGGGGTAAGGGCTCTGCCACAGAACTACAGCTCCACCCTTCTTACTATTACTGTAAGTAATGGTTGATGACCTTCCATGAGCCAGAGAAGCACTAGGCTGTGGATATTTCTATAGACAACTTCACTTGGACCTACAGAGGACTGATAAGCAAGGCACAGTTAACAGTCATATCCCTGATGAAGGAAGCTGGAGGATGGATTAAAATAATAAATTGATTAAAGTTTTGCAAGAGCACACAGAATTTAAAACCACGCTGGACGAACATGCTACTCTCAGTAAACCACTTTCATATACAATCCTCCATCAAAATTTGTATTTCATGACTTTGTAAATAGGGGAGGGTGAAGGGATGAAGGGAGGCCGGGGGTATGGGGGAAAAATAAGAACTAAGACATATCATGTAAAGGTCCATGATCTCAATTATAAATGTAACTGTATTGTTTGCTTTAAATGTAGCGATAAACAATGGGGAAAAATTTATTCCATGTAAGTGAAGCAAGAACAAATTTTACCAAAGGTTGGTGCACAGATTAGAAATCAATCATTTTCACAACTTGTGTTCCTGAGTCACAACAGAACCTGAGACCTACAATTTAAAGGAAGAGAGATTTAATCTGACTCACGGTTTTGAAGGATTCTGCCCTCACTTTCTTCCCACTCTTTTTTCTGCCCTCCTTCTGTCTGTATCTGTGTCTGTCTGTCCCTGTCTCCCCGCTACACCCACCATGAAAAGGATGGGAAAGAAAACACCGATGGAAGAAGGTAGAGAGGAAAAGAGTAAGAGTGGGAGGGAGAATCTCTGACTCCAACCTTCAGAAACCTGATCAGGAGACTCACAGCTCTTGGTAGGAAATAAAATCACTCATTGTAATAACAGTCCAGGAAGCTAAATTATGACTACAATGGTAAGAAGTCTCAAGATCTAGAACTTTATGAATACTTGACCACTCCCTTCATTTTTGTACACATTTCCAATTTGGGGATGTCCAGAGAAAGTCAAATATGCCTTAACCAATGACATGGATGCTGACTTTGGGTCAGCCTGAGGCCGGCTTCCCACCCCACATCCTCCCATAGGGTCGCCTTAAGCGCTTGGATTTTTCTCCCTTTTTTTCTACTACAAAGCTTTTGTTTTCCTCTGCCTGACTTCAAATCTGCCAAGTTGCAGGGGCTGAATCCTTTATTATAGCAAGCTATGAACACCCTTTTTATTCTCATTTGGTTCTTATTTCCACAGGAGAATAAAGAAAAGGGAGAGAAAGAGAAAGGAAAAAGCTCTCAATTACTAATTGTTATGTTTTATTTTGTATTTCCATTTTCTACATTTCCAAATAAATTATAATTTCTTGAGAACAGGAATCATATTTTATATATCTTTGTATCCCTCACTATTCTTAGCTAAAGGCCTTTAATCACAAAAATGATGAATAATTTTCCATTAATTATTAAATGAAACAAAACATCATAGTAATTGGCACATCAGAAGATCCTTATATCTGATACATCCCAGAAGTCTGAATCCCCAAAACACACAGCTGTGGTGCACAATTATAATCCCAGGTCCCTTGCAGGCTGAGTTAGGAGGACTGAGTTTGAGGCTAGCCTGGGAAACCTAGGGTGACTGTCTCAGAATGAAAATAAAATGGGTGGAGGATGTAGCTCAGTTGTAGAGAACCTGCTCTGGATTCCATTTCCACTGCAGGAAAGAAACAAAACAAAACAAATCAAATCAAATCCAAGTATCACAGCTGTGAGAACTCAGAACACACTTCCCCCAAATTGAGTTAAAAGGCAGTCAAGAAGCAGATGCATAAAAAGTTCTCTGTTTACTAAGAATGGAAAACAGTTTGATAAACACAAAAGATACTCTGCCTCCTTCTATTGTTCATTTTGTACCTTTCTGCAATGACAGTGATGATGATAGCAATATAACAGCCCATATACTTGGAAAGTATTAAAAGGGAATAAAATCCTAACAGTACCAGGTTTAGTACAAAATCGTGTCATTGATAGATGAGATTTTGATCCATTTGTAAAAGACGGAAAGTCAACAGCACAAACAGAGAACAGCTGAACTTTTGTTTATGGCCTTTGCTACACCAGTGAGCATTTGGGATTTTTTCCCTCCATATCTGCCACTATGAATTGAGGAAAGCATTCATTTTAACATAATAATAATACATTTACTGAAATAAAATAATGGACAATCTATGAAAAACACATTTTCAAAAAATAGTGATCTCATATTACACTTTTGCAAATGTTTATTTTTTAAATTTGGCTTTTAGAAGAAAGCTAGGTTCTCATATTTGTTTCTACATTTGATCTGGTTGTATTTGAGTTTCTTTTTCTTTCTTTTGGTTTAATTAAGGAAAACCTACACTTAGATATATAGTCACATAAAGGAAAAATCATTTTTGGAGTATTGTACATCATCTTTTTTGATGCTACCCTAAAATGAAAAGTTGGTCATTTCTAAAGCTTAGGTGCAATGTGGAATCTAAGAGTGTAATAATGAACTTTATACTTAATAAAAATGTATTGGCCTATCTTTCAGTGGACTCATTTATCAGTGATTTTATAATGCATAGACTCTTCATTTTAAAATATTAGCTCAAAAGTTGTACACTTTGAATTATGCTACTGTGAAGAGCATATTTTTAAGGGCAGCCACAGTCCGATGAGCCCAATTTGTCAGTACTCATCTGAAACCATCAAGCTGTGGAAGTTGTTGCTACCTCTCCATAATCCTAGCTTTCATTTGAAAATCCAGTTTTGTCCTTAACAATCATTTTCCTTGAAGTAATAGATTGACTTTGTTTATTTCTAAGAAAAACTGCCAAATTTCCAAATCTGCACCTAGTCACCAGGTGCCTGTCACTAGTGTGGAGAGGTAGCTGGTGGTACAGGGTAGTTTCAAGGACAGTAATGTTCTCATATGATAGAAGCAACAGTGGTAGAACAGGAAACGGGAGGGCAGGGACATTATTTATAGCTATACACTTACCTATAAATAGAGTTAAAGAATAGAAGTGAACATATTTTTAAAATAAGGCAGAGTGATGAACACAATAGGCAAAACGCTGTCCAATGTTAGTGGGTGGGGCTCTGAGGTCTGAAGCCGGTCCACTTGGAGAGGGGCCTGAGCATGTTACTGAGAACTGAGGGTATTGGCAGCTGTGGAAGTAGAGCTGGAAAGCAGAATTGAGTAGGACGATCAGTGGGGGAAAGGAGCAAGGAGCTGTCACCATTAACTTCATTCCATTCCAAACAGCTTCCTTTAAAATAAAAAGTTTGGGCTTTTTCAACATGTATGGTATGGTCACTGGATTTTTATAACATTATATGATGTAATTCGAAATCATACATTATTACAGAATCCTTGAAATAGCCTAACAGAGAATAGTGAAAAGACAACTGTAAAGGTCAGGGATGGGCTAAGGGAGTAGCTTTGTGGCAATGTACACACTCAGCATTCACAAGGGCCTGCGATGAATCCCCCAACACACACACACACATACACACAACACACACGCACACGCACGCACAGAGAGAATAAAAGTTAGGGACAGAGGCACATGTTCTATGTATCCAGCTGACAATATCTACTTGCTTTGCAAAACTTTCTTGCAACTAGGATTGCAAATGACCAAAACAAACTGATAACATAGGAGCTAAAGTGGTGTGGAAGGCAATTCTGTGGCTGGGACACAACACAGCAATAAAATAGGATGCTCTGGTGGGCAGGTAGAGAGTTTGATGTTAGTATTAGGCCAAATAAGTACAATACAAGATAATCAAAATGTGCTATAGATATGTACAAATCAATTGAAATGAAGCCTATTAATCTGTATAACAAATTTTAAGAATTTTAAGAAGTGTGAAAAAAATGAATTGTGGAATCAGAGAAATGGATAGTCACCCTTTCCTTTCTTCAAATTCTCTGTAAACACCACATTCTTTTGAAAAATTGATCCAAAACAAACAAACAAACAAAAACAACATAAAATCACCATGCTTTCTTGTACTTGCTTTGACAAATTCATAGCTCAAGTCATCTATGAGCTCTCTTTTCAACAAAAAAGTTCAAAACTGATCCACTTAATATTGGCAAAGGAGCATTTCCAATTATGCGCAGACATTGGAGAGGAAGGAAAGCGGTCGGGTATAAGCAAGCCCTCCCTTTTAAGAGGAACTTTGTTGCAGATAACTCTTCAACATTTCCACTTTAGAAACTTACCTTGGAGGTTCTTATAATTTTTCTCCAAATTGATTCTTGTTCTGAACACTACATAAAGGTCTTTGGCTTTAGGGAATAAATATTTAATTTTTCTATAAAATTTCAACATACCTATTTGACCTTTGTTGTTGTTTTGAATATTGATTTTAAGAACTTCTGTAGTTTAAGACCTTCTGATAAGGAGATTACTGAGATTTCTTCAGTCCTCAGCCTGGGGGCAAAGGGTTGGATTAGAAATTAAGATGAAGGAAGAGTCAGCATGATCAAGAAAAAAGATTACTCAGAAGGGCTGAAATAATTTGCACAGAGTCACCTCTTGGTAACCCCTCTGGTTTCAATTCTTGATTTCCAATATTAATGCTGAGGAACTGTGGGGAAAACATAAATAAATAAAACTTCCCTATATCTCATATCTAATAGTTCAGAAATGATGAATGAGAAGAAAGAAAATGAATATAATGATGTCCAATAACGTTTTATATTTTAGGTTCAAACATTCAGTGATTCTTAGTACTACACAGATAACGACTTTAAATGCGTTTATATAACTTCTCCCTAGTCTTACCTACTCTAACATCTATTACTACAAAATGAAAATAGAAAGATCTGACTCAGACATGCAACAGTTTTACGAAAGGGCAACATATTTTGCAATCACCAAGGAAGGCAGTGTTCAGGCAGATTAGAGGAACATAAACAAAAACTCAGGGCCAACCACAGGTGGCGAACACTGTCAAATTACTGCATGCTTATCTGTCGCTCATGATTGTAAGAGCATCACAGGCTTATCCTGTAACATGTTCTTGAAAAACCGTACCCTACTCTATTCTCGCGAGAGTTTTTCTCACCTTTATTGTATCCTAAACTCAGCCCCTTCCCACAAACAAAGGCTGAGTCCCTGACTGGCCCAGCCCGCACCAGTCAACACAGCAGTTTGACCCCGTAAGTGTGGGCACAACTCATCCTGCACCACCTAGAAGGCTGCCCGCTTCTCGCATCACCACTCTGCTGTTAGCAGCTTGTCTTCCGCCTCCTCGGCCTTTGACACACTTTAAATACGCTTTTGCCTCACACTATATCCGTCCTGATTCCCCAGCTCCCCCATTTTGTCACTAAGAGCCCCACTCCTTCATTCGTCACTGGCGTGAGGACAGGGACCCAAGGAGAGCCGGAGGGTCACTCAGAGAACCCCTGCCAGATGAAAGCTCCCCTGCAGTAGAAAACTGAAAAAGATACATTCACCACCATCCTTAACGAAAGGATGAGACAATGAGATGAGAATGGTGTTGCTTTTCTTAAGAGATACGAAAACTAGAAAGCATCTCAATGGCCCTTCAGTGCTGCCTTTAGGAGTCTCTGCTTGAAAATAGACAGAGAATTTTCGTTTGTTTTTGTTATGGTAAAAATAACAAGACAAGGGTAAATAAAGCAGCAAGAACCAGCCAGTTGGCATGTTTGGCTTGGTTATTCAGACCTCAGGGAGAACACACATATTTCGGTCCATAAAAGAGAGGCGCTCCGCAGACACTGCGCTCCACTCTTGATGATGTGGAGTTAATTCAGTGACTTAACTTTAGTCCTAAAGGATCCAGAAGCTAATGTCTTCCCATATTTAAAATGCCTCACCAGCTTGTGTAAGTCTCTCTAATTAACCTCCATTAAAGAAAGTAAATACATAAGTCAATTAAAATACACTGAGTACCATCTCTAGGACATTACGGAAATAAATGCAATGTGTTATTTCTGTTTTACAAGAGCCAGGGGTGGGGAGGAGAAAGAAGACGAGGGACAGTGAGGGCGTGGAGACGTCATTGTGGACAGGGAAGGTCGTGGGGTGTTGAGTCGATGGTGTGTATCAACTGACATCAGGAACCTGACGGTGGTCCCACGGATCTCACGACCCACGGGCGAGCCCTGTCATTCAGTGCCTTTTCTGTCTTCCCTAAGCACCGGACACGTACCACGTCATGACTTCCTCAGTTGCAAGAACAGTAACAACACAGGCATGAATTCCTTTTTTTCTGCCCTACAACGTGAGGGGTAGAAGACTTGTTCTTACTGTACGTTCTCAAAACCTCCGCATACCTATCTTTCCTTCCTTACAAAGGAATTTTCACTTTTCACATAAAGGAATCCCTTTAGAGCTTCTCTGTGCCGGGAGACCACCAGCTAGAGTATGCAGTGCATTGGAGCCACTAGTTGAACAAGAGAGCTGTCGTCTTTTGGTGACGGGTTTTACACTGAAGACAGTTACCTAGTGGCCATCAGGCAAGCGGCAAAACTGCATCCTGCTACCCCGAATGTCGTACTGGAATACGGCATCTAGTACCTTCAGAATACAGTTGACCTCAAATACCTAAAACTGAATATTAAAACTGCAGATAAGAGAGAACACTGCATTGACATTCCTATTATAGAGCTACCTGTCCCTTTGAATGTCCACTTCCTAGTGATTTTCACTCTAGCATGGTATAAACTAAACTGACTATCTAGGAATTGAAAATTTCTTAGAGATTTTTTGCCTTATGTTCTAGCAGAGGTCCTATCAATTTGCATAGATTTTCCAGTTTCTGGCTTCAAGCCGTTTGACAGAGCCAGATTCTCGGGGCAATTAATGAATACATTAAATGCACTTTAAAAATTCTACGAACAGGCCCTCGACTCTGGAGATCTGAGTTTTACTTCTACCTGCGATGTTAACTACCTCCTTTGTCTTGAGCAAAGGACAACCACGAGTGTCGAAAGCAAACTGAGCAAGACGGACCTGGAGAACTCTCCTGACGAGCTAAGCTTTTCATGAGACCTGACTCTGCATAGCTGTGGGTTTTAGTTTTTGTGTCTGATAACTTTAAGAAGTTCCCTAAGCAACCAACCTTGAGAGTATAATCTTGCTTCAGAATAGAGGCTGAGAATGTGACTTAGAACCTGAAATAAATAGCCGCTATTTAGAAAACTTAACTAGGATATATCACTGAAGCCTATATAGAGGTCGGACTGATAAAAAAAAAAACCAAAAACCAAACAAACAAAAAAACACTACAGCAGAGTAGGGGGCCAGGATCTCAGAATTAGGTGAGTTTTCTCTCAGTAGTGACATCATACGGCCCTGCTCAAGGCAACTCAAGACTTCATTTGAAAAAAAAAAAAAAATTACTGAGTGCCCACACTACAGTAAGATCTCATTCAGACACTGGTGACATGACAACAAACAAAATATAAACCATCACTGCCCTCACAGAGATTAATTCTAGTACCAGAGACATTAAATGAGTACATGACAAAACAATAAGATAGTTGCAGATGGACTATGTAAAATGAAGGCAGTAAACCAGCTTGGTTTGTTGGCTCAAGCAATTGGCTCAAGAATTCCAGCTGCTGACAAAGACCTTTCTCCAAACTCTAGGCAGGCTCTTCTAAGGGCTCCTGTTTACTAGGCCTCCATCTGGCCCCATTCTTGCTAGGGGAGTTTCTCCACCCTTCTTATATAATCCTGATTGGTGGCTGATCAAATTCATTATCTCTCACTCTTCCTAACTGGTCATTATAATTGTCTTTAACAAGAATACCATTAACTTTAACAAAAATTCCCATGACCTTTGATGACTCTTTGTCTTCATTAGCCAGCAAGTGATTCCCTTAGTCTGCTCACTGGCTGGAAAGCTTTAACTATCCTGGCTATGTTTGTCCTCCAGCACTGCTTCTCCTTCTCACTTGTGATAGTCTTGACGCTTATCTTAAGAGTCCTGAATAAAGCCTTCCATACTGTCTATAGTATCAACATAGTTTTTCCTTAATATTCCTATTGCAACACCTGAAAAAGGTGTTAGTTAAAACAGGGCTGAGTTTATGATCATATTAAAATGTCCATGTATGGACTCAGCTTGATGTGACAGCAGCCATTTTGAGACATATGTATGGCTTCCCAAATAACCTTCAGTTTTTCCCGCATAATTTCCTAGCAAACTATAAGTAGAAAAAATATTACACTCATACTAGGAGCTTTACAACTGGACATTGGCCTGAGCAAGGTGCCTGACTCTTTGATACTTCCGTAAAATAAACCAGGTTTGTTCCAGTTAGGATGAAGTTACTTCTATGCTAACCCGTATATATACCCCTCTCTCTGACTCAAATTTCGATCATCCAACTGATCCTGTTGATGCCCAGGAGTAAATTTTTGTCAATAAATTCCCCAATCTGAGCAATCTTAGAAGTCGGCCTCTCGTTCTTTTTATTCATGGCTCCTTTGGACTTGCTCTAATATGCTGGGACTGAATCACTGTGGAATCCAACACTACCTGAAACAGAGTCTGATTATCTTGGAGGTGGAAGAGAAAGGTCTAATCTATTGAAATTTTAGTTTGATTTAATGAATGTCTTTCATTCGGGAAATGTGGTGAGATTGATTAATAATGGGTAAGGATTGAAATATAATAGTTTAAGATTTGTGGATGCAGACAGAAGAAGATTTTGTGGTAAGAAATTAATGAGTCTTAGTATGTAAACCTCCTGTTAGCATTTTCAATTAAAGACTAGATGAGTCTTTCTGGAAGTGTTTATAATGAATAAGAATATTTGTAACTCACTTTTCTGGGTAAGTCTGCTGGATTAGTTAAGACAAGCTAATGATGGCAAAATCATGCTCATAAAAAACCAGGGGGTGGCAAACTTTCTCTTCAAGAGACAATTAAAAAGCATTTTAGGGTTTGAGGATCACATACAGTCTTTGTGACATGTTCTTTATGTTTTCCTTTTATTGACTATATTTGAAATTTTTTTTTTTTAATTTGCTCATGGGTTTTGTAACAGCAGTTTGCAGACTGAAATTCGCTCGCCAATTTACGATGTAGACAATGAGTGTTGTGGGGGTAGATGGTTTCGTTCCCCAAGAGAGACATTTTACGTAAGAATATAAGGGAAGGACTCACCTAGGCTGGCTCAGATTTTCATTCTCAGAATCGGAAAGTTTGTATTTGTTTAGGACTCAGAATATAATTCTCCCAAATATGATATATTGACATCGAGAGAAATTTAATCCTGCAGAAAATAGCAGAAGTAATACCATCTCTTGGATACTCTCTAATATCTATCTCTTCTTCAGAAGCAGGTCATGGAAGCTCAAACTCCAGTTCCTTTCCTCCCCTAAAGGAGGATGTGTGATCTCGCAGACCTTCCCAAGAAGCAGATCCTCATTAGACACTGCTGAAGTAGCTCTCTACATCAACAGGAAAGGATAATCACTATCTCTGAAGGAACAGAGACACAGAAAACGCTCTGAAGAAATAGATCTTGGTAAGTTCCCAGACATGTTACCTTTGGATCAACCCCTTTGTGTCCCATCGTATTTCTCTACGACTGTCCACTTGTAGTCATCAGTAATGTAGCCTCAACTATACACATTTTCCCATTCCTTTAGGTTTTCTTTTACCAATGGAGGTTCTCATGTCTTATAACAAATATCAAATAAATGTGCACGGTTTTCTCTCATTAATCTTTGTCCATTTTAATTTCAACTTCAGCTGGAAGTTCGAAGTGGGTTGAGAAAACTTCCCTTTCCTTCCTTACCGTGGTCTGAAGAACCCACTGGGGTTCTTAGATTATTTTTTGATAGTGGAAGCCATTAAGAGTCAGTAACTGAATATTCCGCTCTTAATTAATATTTTAGTAAGTAGCATTTAAGTCATTAATTGGAAAAATGTAAATGACCGTACTTACACCACGAATGAAGAGGAAATTCATAGATTTTACACCAAGAAAAAAATGTGAGCTGGGGGTTTCTGAATTCCTCTGAGAAAGACATGCTTCTCAGTTAAAATGTCCAGTTTCACATTCCTTGCACACTTTCTTCCTCAAAACTTCCGTTAATATGACTGGAAAAATAATAATAAACACCTTGATATTTTTGCCATTTTGCCATTAAATTGATTATAAATCTAGGGAAGGATTTTTAAAGACGTTTTCATTAGTACATGTTTGTAGGGCATAATGATTACACTCATTATGGGGACTTGGTACAAGCATGTGGCATTTCATAATTCTTTTTTTGTAAATTCACTTGCTTTTCCTCCCTTTTCCAATATCTTTTGGATATGTATGGATATAGATAGATGATAGATAGATAGATAAAGGTGATATAGATATAAATATAGATTATTTCCCAATTCATACCACCTTTTAAAAAAGTTTCCATCTTAGATATTAGACCTTTGTCTGATGAGTAGCTGAGAATGTTTTTCCTATTCTATAGATCATCTCTTCACTTTGTTGCTTGTTTCCTTTGTTATGCAGAAGCTTTTCAATTTGATGTTATCTCATTTGGTGATTCTTGGTACTATTTCTTATGCCACCAGTGTTCTGTTCAGGAAGTCTGTGCTTATATCTATGTCTTCATTAGTTTTACCTATTTTCATTTTCCAGCAGAGTGTTTCTGTTTTAATATTTAGATCTTTGATCCATTTGGCGTAATTCAGTGCATGGTGAAAAATATAGTCTAGGTTAACTTTTCAGAATACAGACAGCCGGTTTTCTCAGCACCATTTGTTAGTGATGGTATATTTCCTCCATGACTAGTATTTGGCCCAATTTGCCAATTGTGTATGAAGCTGTTTCTTTTTTTTTTTTTTTTTCTCTTTTTTTTGAGACAGGGTCTCACTATGTAGTTGAGACTGACCTGGAACTCACTATACAGCCCTGGTTAGTCTCAAACTCACAGTGATCCTCCTGCCTCAGCCTCCCAAGTGCTGGGATTACAGGAGTGCACTACCACGCCCGGCAGCTGTTTCTTAATCTTATATTCTGTCCCATTGATCCACAAGTCTGTTTGGTATTTTAATTGGGATTAGATTAAATCTGTGTAACAGTTTTGGAAGTATAGTCATTTTAATGATATTTGTTCTATCCATCCATGAATAGGGAATAACTTTCCATTTTGTGATAGCATCTTTGATCTCCTTTTCCAAATTACTGAGTTTTCATTGTAGAGGTCTTTCACTTCCTTGCTTAGGTGATTCCTATGTATTTCATTTTACTTGATGCTATTATGAAAGGTAGTTTCCCTAATTTCTCTCTCAGTGAGCTTATTATGGGAACACTTGCATATTTTATAGACATGTGGTAGGTTACCATGTACACTTCTAAATGTGCGTGTCTCAGAATCATTGAAACTAATTATAAAAGAGCCTTAGAAATGTGTGTGGAGCATAGAAAGCAGGAAGATAAAGGATACCTCATTTGAAACAAAGATAATGCCATGTAAATACATAGAAATATTACAGTGGCAGTGAAATCAGCTAAGGCCTGGATACATCCATACATAATATGTCTTTCTGGAAAAGCCTCCAGAATTCACTCAAGGACTGTTTGAAACTAGTTTTTAATGCATAAACATATGCAGAAGTCAGTGTGTTTGATCAATGATCTTTTGACATCACAAGCTCAAGATATTTCCATGCAGAACATGATAATTCTCCACATCCAGAGAAACATGCATCTTGTGAAGAGGTAGCACCCACATTTACAGCTACATAAAACTACCCTAAATGCTTCCTTCTTGACATGCAGTCAACAAGTAACTGGCCCCTTTTCTCATCCAACAGTATGCCCTGCATCACCCTCATGCCGAGTAAGAGTTGAGCTTAGAAATCTTGGCCTCTTTTCCAGTTGGCTGCCCCATATGGCTTTTCTTTTCAGAAAAACCTGGTGCTGTGGTATTGGCTTCTATGCACATCGGGCAATGAGCCCTTACTAGATGATAGCAGTGTTAAAAGAAAATATATGGCATGCCTTAAATTTAATTGTATAGAATGCCTAGGATAAGTATTTTATATGGTAGATGCTCAGTGGCCATTTGTTGAATTAATACATAAAATTAGGAATAAGCAATGAGCAGCATCATAGGGTTCTACCTCAATAATTATTAGGTGTCCCAGTCTTCTGTCTAGTCAGCATATATTGGAACAGGCACCGTTTTCTGCTTCTCTCTTCCCCTTCCCTATTTTGCTCTTTCATTATTAGTTGTATAGCTCTTTCCAAGATGTGAAGAGGAAATCCTGTATAAATATTTTTATTTCAGAATTTTTTTTTTTTTTTTTTTTTTTTAGTATTGGTAGTGTTGACATGAAGTAACAATTCTATTTGAAAGAAATTGTTGAAATACTTTATTTTAAAGCAAAGATGAATGACACTGCAAGAGAAAACAGATTCAGGTTACTCTGAATAATACATTCACCCATGAAAGAGGTTCATAAGGCTGGGAATTAGCTCAGTGGTTCCCCCACCTGCCTCGCAAGCACAAGGTCCTGAGTTCGATCCCCAGTACCAAAAAAAAAAAAAGAGAAAAAGATGTTCATTAAACTTTATAGGCAAGAAATGAAGAAAGTCATAATTAGATAGATTCAAGAAGTGCATTGGTGAAGACATTGGGTAGGGGGCTACTGCACAACTTTCCTACAGGTTTCAGGTATTACTTTACAGCATTCTTAACACTGGGGACAATAAAATATTGTAGCCCATTAAGCTTAGCGATAAATTCCAAGATATTTCCTTAATAGTCACAAGAATGTTGAATTAAACACACAGGTCAAATCAAGTGGCTATTTTTTGAAGGACCTAAGATAGCTTTAAGATAATTTTGACTTGGGACATGAGATGAGATGTTCTACCTTATCAAAATCATGACATTGTATCCACCTGAAGTCAGACAGTTTGGAGATCTTTCACACAGATGCGGGTTTTCAGAAAACTTCACAGTAAGTTCAGACAGTTTTTCAAAGACTGATATAACAAGGTAAATGGAAATCTGATAACAGTACTGATCTTTATTTTTTAGCTGTCCTACTTTTGCTGTATAATTTTAATGCGTCCAACTAATACAAACTCAAAAGACTAAATTGCTTCAATGTATGCTATTTTGAGCTGATTTACACTTAACTCCATAGTAGCTAGTTACTACATGGAAGTAAATATTCTTACGTTGATGATTTTGTCATATCTTTGTCTAATAGAAGAGATCATTTATCAAGCAATAGAATGATATTATTGAAAAAGACCTAAGAAAGTATTATTTGACCTCTAGGAAAAGTGATACTTTATGTTAATATTTTGCAACTTCTTTTTGACAATTTTTGCTTTGCCTGGGAATTGCATCAGGATGCTGGAGTCTTGTGCCTGTGCTCTTTTATCTTCTACTTCAGATCATTTTTCATGCAGCTCGTTCCCTGGCACAGTGATCCAAGGATGTAATACTGTAGCAGTACTCTTTGATGTAGATGTGGAGAGAAAAACTTCTGTGTTGGAAGCTGGCTTTGTGATTCTGTACATCTGGACCATGTGGAAGATGGGCTGGAAGGAAGTTCACTTTCTGAAGCTCACATAGGAACGTTTGCGGACCACCACTTATGGTGCTTTGTTATTACCTGTCCCTAGAAACAATCCCTTCAAACATCAGCTTAGAATAAAATTGACCTCAGAAATCAAGACAATGAAATTATAATAAAAATGCAAATAGATTTGAGGGTACTCTCTTGCAGTGCAAGAATATCTGTAGGCTAATTTTTCAGTTTGCAATGTGGAACTCGGCTTCACACAGAGGTTTAGGTTGGAAAAGCTAGTGTTTTCAACCTTTTAGGTTTTTTTTTTTGAAAGTGAAACAATACAAGGGTAGACTTGAAAATGATCCTGAGGCATGTTCCCTTAAATTCAATCTTCTCAAATGGAGTAGTATCACCCCTAAGTGACAAAAATTGATTCTTACAGAATGGGAAATGTTACACGACTTTGTAATACTATGCATTGAGTGTGTATGTATGTGTTACATAGATAAGTATGTCTGTGGTATCAAAACTTCATTTGGGGAGCAATTACAAAAATTTGTCTAAAATATTCTTCCTTGGGGGAAAGTAAAGTGTAAAATAGTTAAGAAGCATTGCTTAAATTTTTTTTCAAAAACCTAAAAGTGAGAAAGGATGCTCGCAATTAAAACAATCAAATTAAAACCGACAGGGTAAACTTGGGGAACAACAAGAAAAGGCATTGGTTCTCAATAAAGTGAAAATATAGAACTAATTTTCAGATAGGGGCATATGTAATGCAGACCAGCATGTTAAAATATTAGCTCCAGGGCCGGGGATTTAGCTCAGTGGTACAGTGACCTGCCTCTCTACTGCAAGGTTTCAAGTTCAGTCTCTGATACCAAAAAAAAAAAGCTCCAAAACTTGCAGTCAGAGATGGGCCCTACTAGTAGAAAGAGGAGATGATAAAAGAGGGTCCATCATTTAATCAATTGAGTTTACTCTTAATTAATTAAAGAGTGTGACTTTGTACTTTATGTTATGTCAATTTTATGTAATTTATCTTCCTGCTTTTGTGACAGTAAGTTGTTCATTTAAATTGACTAAGACTGCCTGACTTCAGATGACAGAATAGGTTAGAATACAGTATAGACAGGGCCAGGCTCATGGATGGAAAATACATGCTACTACGTATAGCCTACTATGTAGAACATTTCTGTGCTTGGTTTAAGATCATGCTGTCACTGTCTTGAAATTCTAAATAATTCCGAACGTGAGGAAGTGCATTTTTATTTCACACTCGGTCTTGCAAATTATGTAGCTGGTCCCTCTCATAGTATTGTATTAAGGGCGACTGCAAATAAACAAACGTACTTAGTCTTTGGAGGAGAAGATTCCCTTTTCCAATTTAGCGTCTCAGGTATTATAAAGATTAGTAGTCTGAGTGCAAGGAAAAACAAAACAGGCAGATCTATCCAATTTGGGTGGTCTGAGGACAGTATTTCATTAAACACAAGCAGCAGTGAGATCTGCAATGTCTAGCCAAAATATGTCCTATTTGTAGAAAATCAGTGCTACTGATACTGTTACTGGCTTTTAGGTTCCAAAGAAATTCTTTCCAGGTTCTTGATTTCCCTGAACAAAGAACTGCAAGACATACAGGAGGGTATTAA
>NW_022900930.1:6870751-6882742 GCF_012274545.1 Fukomys damarensis | reverse complement strand
ATATATATATATGAAAAAGAAATACACTTTACATAGTAAGGGGCTGGAGAAACACCCATAGCAGCCTCAGGGATATAGCGGGGAGTCTTTTATATATGTGATTCCTAAACTGGAGTCCTTCTTATGCAAATAAGGCATTTGAGACAATTGCCCTATCAAAATTCACTTGGCTTGGTGCCAGATGTAAGCATCCTTGTGGAAGAAATGCTTGCTTTCATATCAGGCGTAAGTGGAGAATTGAAAATAACATTTCCTGGTTGGTACAGTGTTCAGGAAGTATAGAATCATCTTGGAATCTGTGTTTTACACTTGTGTGCTGGGACTCAGTATGACTTTGACAGATTAGGCCCACTTGTTTGACTAGCTGTGCCCCAGCCCTGACCTTGTACCTCAGTATCTCAGGTGCAATCCTTGTGTTAGACAGTTAGGCATTAGCAGCGCTGAGTAATAAACATGCATTGCCAGTTAATTACAGAAAGACTTCAATGTATGATACATTTAGAATAATTTGTGAGGTCTTGGAACCAAATAGATCCCACAGAACACAATGACATTTTAAGGTTGTACATTATTTACATTACTTCAGATATCTGGGCACAGATATCTGTCTATTTTCACAACAAAGCACGCAATATTTCTGAGCGCTGTGATCTATACCCAATGACATCAGAAAAGTGAGCACATTTTAAAGACCTTGCCTCCTTGGGCTGAGACCTGATTTGGATTCATACATGATTAAGGTCCCTGATGGAACACTTTCCACATAGAAGAAACAAGGAAGATGTGTTTGCGATATGAGTATTGAGAAATGCTAATCGGTATCCTAATTACCATAGCCTGAAACCCAGAAATAATTTCTGTGTGCATAGAAAGCTACCCAAACTCAGGATGCAGATTCTTTCTGGCAATGCCTGCCTTCATACTTGAAGGTCTAACTCTGTGTACATCTACCTTACAAGAAATTCTACTTATACTCATTCATGGCCTGTGTCTTTACGGAATTCTTTCAAAAAAGGCACAAAGAATTGAGGATCCACAAAGGGAACATTTCCTCATTACATCAGAATCTGATTTCCTGGTGGCAACAAAAATTAAGAACCAGGACATGATAAAACGTATGAACTATGCCAAGAATTATGAGAACACAGGTAACTGAGAAGGGCAGAGAGAATTTAGAATTTACGAGAGACAGAAAAAGAGCTGAATGTGGTCACAGAAACCACAGAAAAAGTCAGATTGGCCCATTAACAAAGGAGAGGGCCAAACTTTTATGGGGCTGCTGTGTGGGCTGTTGTCTGATTGATCATTGTTGCTACTCTATTTCTGCAAGGTATCTTCAGAAATGTCCTTATGACGTGAAGGGGAAATCTAATCACCATTGGGTGATTGCTCCTGCTTAGGGGGGGCAGCCTCACTTCTCATCGTGGAGTCACCTTCCCACTTACGTAAGTGATCCCGTCGTAGGGCAGGGCTAGAGGAGGCTCCTAAAGCTTGAATAAAAACCTAACCAACCTTGCACACAGAACAGGTTTCCAGGTTCACCGACTCCCTTCACAGAAAAAGAGTTCAGAATGAGTCAGTAAAAGCTTAGAAAAAGTTTTTAAATGTAAGTATACACCCAGAAGTAGAGGGTGGGTGTTCAGAGAAATGATAGAACTTCAGTTTGGAACTTGGATGATTCATGTGTTTTTGGAACTAGAAATCTGTTTGCCAATCGATAGTCTGGTCTTGGTTTAATGAGAGAGGGAGGATGACACACCGCAGAAAAACAATGGTCTATTCATAGAGGAAAGCCTGCTTCATAGATGAAAAGAGGTGATCTATTTACTAGGGGAAAAGAACACCAAAAAAAGAAAAAAGAAAGAAAGGAAAGAAAGGAAACAGCCAGAACCTCTTTACAGGTAAAAGAATTACCTAGGTTTGGAGAAGAGTGAGAAATGAAATGTTAAACTGGGTCCGTGTCCTTAAACGGCAGAGGTTTTTAAAATAATTATTTTTAAAATCGTGACTCTCCTAGTCTCTCTTCTGCCTATTTGTTTATTTCTTCTCTCCTACTTCAATGTTATTATAAAGTATTTAATCTCCAAGGACTTTCTGCTCTTGGAACTTGACATGACTACAGATTTGGGGCAAAGACTGGATATAACTAGGGGCTGCTCCAGGGTGCCCGGAACAGCACATCGTAAGAGCTGGTGGTTGAATGTCCCTGTATATCGTGGACAAAAACCTCAGGTATTCTTGTCCTGATGTTCTTAGTCATGAACGAGGAACAGATAGGCAAATTTAAGGTTAAGTATCAGTTTGAGGTGAACATTCACCTTGAGGCAGAAAATTAGGATATGAAAAAAGTGGCTGAGCAAGTGGGCTTGCCTCGAAGTACATAGAAAAACAGTTCCAAACAGAAAGTGCTGCCTTCAATTCTTCTTGCAAGAACTCAGGCAGGTTATGGGGAGGACAGCCTACATCTGTTGCCAGCCCGAGGCGTGGGAAATACAAACGATGACTGTCATTAAGCTCTTGGCCACTCTGCTTCCTCTTTCAAAGAAGTACTGCTTTTCTTATTTTTAACTGGCCCACACTTGCTCTGCAGAGCATGTTTCTTTTTCTACCTTTAAAAAAATGTAAAATCTTGCTACCCTTTGTGCTTGACTTAGCCAGTTCTTTCTGTAGGACTATGGCAGTGTGTAACCACAGGAATACAGAGGATGAAAAATTACTGAGAGTTGAACTCCAGTTTAAACTCCAAGAAACGCAGAGAAATTGCTTCCCTGAAATATATCACCATGACAAAGCCTCAGGAAAACGCATCAAGGTGAGAAACCCTTGGCTTTTTATTTGTAACTCAAGGATCTGAGGACAAAGGTGCAGAAGAAAACATTTTTGTAGGAGGGGACAGGAAAGGAGCAGGATTGCCCACAAAGTGACACTTCTCCTAATCTAAGCAAGATTCAGGGCGAGAGGAACCCAGTGATCAGAGCACACATCTAACAGCTATTGTCCTTTAGCCAACCTTCCAGGAGCCCTATGCTGCTGCTTCAAGGGTCACTTCATTTTAGCACCCATTTCAATCGCTCTTTTGCCCGAAGTCGTGAAACGCTGAACAAGAAAACCTAAAAAGAGCCTCTACAAAGAGTCTAGAACTCCACTAACAAAGTGGTCAACAAAGCTTACTTGTAGAATTGAGAAGGGATCTGACCCAAAGTTTTATGTATAAAGAAAACAGATACCAAAGGAAGGCAGGGACTCCAAGTTTTTTTTTTTTTCTTCTTCTTCTAATTTTACTTACCCTTTGGGCATGTACAGACCCAGAAAAAGTAAAAAAATCAATGCTTTTTAGCAAATGTATCTCTAAATTTCTGACTCTTACTATAGCCAACCTGAGTCCTAAACTATGAATAGTTTGTTTCACAATTATGGCCCCAACTTCAACCACTGATATGATCACCCTGAGGAGTTGCTGGATAGATGTTAAAGAAAATAACTCCTTAAATCAAATGAAGTATATTCTAACTGGTTTCATTTTTAAGTCACCTAATGGTATACTTCTATTCTTACCATCAGACATTTTATAAAAATTCCATCAAGGTAAGGCTATTCCAAGTATAACTCTAAAATTGTATCATTTTGTGATAAAGAGTGAAAAATAGAAAATTATGACAGTCGTACTTTAGTAAATATCAAAGGCACATTTGTGAATGGGCTAAGACAATTTTTCTTGTTTTCAATGTGTCTGCAAAATCAGACTGGAGTAGCTGTTGGCACTATAAGATGACTGTTATTTCAGAAACTGATGAACTTTATTTGCTGAAAGTACAACTTTGCTAATGGTGAAGACAAATCCTCACAGAAAATGTTCACTCCCATTCCCTGTGAGTACTTTCTGTCCTGAAGACTCTCAGAATTAGAAATAAGATCCTTTTCATAACGTCAGCACTATTCAAAGATGTCAGCAGGGAGTCAGGAAAGAGGCATACAGTATGTCTAGCTACTTGTCTCCCTCAGAGAGGTCATAGTTGTTTACAGGTGATGAGAAGGTATAATTCTCACAATTAATGAAATCCCTGAAATTTGAAGCTTTCAGTTCACATCTGGTCCTGACAGAGAAACTCTTAGAGGGCTATGTCCCTGCTGCTGCTTGGCTGATTGGGTCAAAGGAATTTTCAGTCCGCCCCCTAGTTGAAGTAGCATGAGTGAATGTTCAGTTCCATTCACCCAGCAGGAAGGAAGCAGGCAGGAGGAATCCCCTCAAAGTGCAAGACACTCATGACAGCTGGTTCCTGCAGCTCGCAGCCTGTGCCCTCTAATCAGGTAGCTGTTCAATTATGTCCAATGAACCCTAGCTGAGCAATTAAAAAAAGCAGATACTTCCTGAGAATGGCATGCCTGCAAAAATTGATAAATTTGCTTTTGCTTGTGACTCAAGGCATAGTGTAAGCTGTTTAAATGTTACCCTCGAGCTGTGGCTTAGTTGAGCTTAAAGAGAGCTTACCCTTCTCAAAGGGAATAGTCTGAAATTGACACACTCAAGAAATCTGAATTTCTCAATCATGGCAGCTCTCTTTTTCTTTCTCATTTGCCCTCCCTCCTGCCTTTTTCATTCCCTCTGATTTCCTGCTATTGGTAAAAAAAAAAAAAAAAAATGTATGTTATCTTTCGTGACAGTAATGGCAAGTATCATTGCAATTGTTCTGATTGGCTGTTCTTTTAGTAATATTCCACGTGCTTCAATCTATCTCTTTCCTTTGTCTTTGATCAGATATCAGGTTTGCTTTGATTCCAGAACTGATGTGACTAAGGATTGTTCTCCTGGGCTTCTTCTATTCTGGATTTTTTTCTCCCTCCTCTGTCATCTCTGATATTTGTCTCATTCAAATGACCCCAGGCTTTCCACAATAGGAAGACCACAGAGAAACAATGCCAGTAGAATATAGAGGCTCAGAAGGGAACATGCATGTTTTTCTTTCTGTTGCTAAGGAAATAGCTGTGCCTTAAAGTAGTGATAAAATAGTGAGAAGAATTTTTCCTATGGGTGGATGTGGTAGAAGATATATTGATATTTTCATAAAAAGATGCTATTATATCATATCAAAACCTTAAAATATTAATAAGCTTTAATGTAAGAAACTCCATATATGTATCTATAGTCTTAGCAGAACTAATGATGTGTGTAAAAATATTGTTTCTTAGAAATTTACCAGTGTGGGGTGTAGAATTGGAAAATAGGATACAATATAAATGTAAAATAATAGTATTGGTCAAATAGAGCTGGGTATTGTGCACACAGCTCTTGTATCAGATTCTTGGGAGGCTGAGATTGGAAATTTTCTGTAGCCTTCAAGTTTAAGACTAGCTTGGGGAACATAGTGAAACCCTCATCTCAAAAAAAAAATTGAAAACAAATTTTAAGCATTGGCTAAAAAAACATAGAAGTTCAAAATAGATTCCTCTATAGCACGTATTATTTGGACTGATCATTTTGAGATAAAGCAGATATAAAAGAAGCTCTCAAAACAAAGTAAAAGCCACTCTTTTGTAAGGGAAATCTACATGTATAAAGAAACTCTACTTGTATAGGTTGTTCCTCTCCATACCAAGAGGGAATGGATGACAAAATCAGAAGAGTCTCTGTAGAGTGAGGTGAACAAAGATTTTCCAATGCCTATTACCTTGCAGAAAGATCAAAATCATAGCTCTTATCCATTCACAAAAATACCTTCACAAAAGCTATGGAATCCAGGGGAAAGATTACAATGCCTGAGTGTAACACAAAAATAAGAAAAGTTGCATTGAGCATGATAGGAAAGATGCTTTAACATTACTCTTGCTCCTTTCTGTTGAACTTGGTTGGCAGAGTTCAGAGAACGATATATTTCACATGGGAGAAGGAGGATGAAGTGAGCATACGATTTTGCTCGACTCTAAAGCTGGAATTCCTTAGTGCTAGGGGAGCCCCTGTGGCCTAAATCATCAAGTCAGGCTCCATCAACCCACACCCAAGTGTGGCCCTCAAAAGTCCTATGTCATCAAACATAGAGTCCATGCCTACTCCAAAATAGCTTCATGCAGACCTGGTCCCATAGGCGAAAAGCTCCAAGATCAATATTGTGACCCAGAATACAGACTCAGAATACAGAGTACTCCACACTTCAGTGTGGTCCTGGCTGCTCACTCTCAGGCTATTTCTATGGGTACAGGTTCTATATAACCTAGAGTCTAGAACTGCTCTAGAAAATTCAGAGTTCACTCCAAACACAGCAGATTATAATTTTACATCATGCCTATGAACTCAGCCCATTGAACCATTGGAGTGGAGTGGAATGGACACAGGCCTTAATCTGGCCTCCAAAATCCCTGGACATGGGCCCAATCCTATGGATTCAAGCCACAGTCCCACTGTAATTCCATGCCTGATCCTTAATACCAAGCCCTGAGACCAGTTCTATACATTTATCTATAAAACTTATCTCAGTACCATAGCTATAAGTTTTAGTACATGCCCAACAAATAAAAAATAGAAAGTCTCTCTACTTCTGCCCTCTCACCCTGAGACCCAGTCACCTGGCCCAATGAAATCCAGTGCCAACTCAGCTTCCATGAACCCAGGATCCTGACCCATCATACATCAATCTCCAGGGCCACTTTAGAAAACCTAAGGTTGACAAACCACACAAACACAAGCACCAGGCCATCATTTGTGAAACCAGGAGCCACCGCCTAACTATGACTACTGACCCAGGAACCCAACAGCCTAACTGAGGACTATAGCATGGACTCTACTCAGAAACGTCACCAGACAGCCTGCACACACTATCTGGCTTAGCTAACTACCAAAGGAAGTTGTGAAATTCTTTTGTAAGGACTATAATAGGTGTCTACTTCTTCAAATACTCAAAAGTAAACAAAATTCAAAACAGACATAATATAAAAGCATGCCACCATTAAAGAAAGAAAATAAAACACCAATAAAAGGCATTAAAGAATTTTAGACCTACAAATTACTTGACAAAGAATTCAAAATAATTTTTTAAAGAATTTCAGAAAAATGATGCTATGGTTTGGATTTAAATATCCCCCAAAACCTTTACATATTAAGACAAGGGGCCTGATAAGAGGGTATAGGTCACTGAGTTGGTCTAGTCTCATCCTTCATTCCTCCTGGCTTTCTCTGCTTCCTGCATACCATATGTTAAACAGCTCTCCTCTGCCATCCCATTTCTGTCTTTGAAACAAATAACCATGGACTGCACTCAATGAAACTATGTGCCAAAATAGAGCTCTCTTCCTTTAAGTTGTAGATGTCAGGTGTTGTGTCTCACCAAATGGAAAACTGGCTAATTCAGGAAATTAGTACCAGGAGTGGGGTCAATGCTGTGACTGTACTTACCTGTGTGATTTTAAAGTTATTGGAAGTGGTTTGTGAAAAGCTTTGCAGGGACGCCTACAAAAGTCCTAGAATGCTATAATGGAATTTCATGGTAGATTCTGGTTGAAGTTCTTTGATCAGAAGATTGATTGAGTAAAGGCCAATGTCAGGAGGTTTCAGATTGGAAGAAGGATTCCATTGGCAGTTGGACTAGATGCTGGCCATGCGTGCTGTGCTCTGGCAGAAAATCTGTCTACATTTTTGCTATGTCCTAAGCATTTGTGAGAGACTAAATAATACGGCAAAGGAGATTTATAATGGAGGTTAATAAATCAATTAGATATAACAATTGGAAATATATATGCACCCACCCTTGGCACACCTAAGCTTATAGTTCCAATATTAATAGAACTGAAAGAATTACTAGATAGCAATGCAACATTACTAACAGATTTAACTACCTTATTCTCAGCAGTGGATACACGATCTAAACAGAAAATCCACAGAGAAACAATAGACTTAAACAACATGAGGAAAAAAAACCAAACACATACAGGGACAGACACCAAAAACACACACAATATCACATCCAATAATAGGAGAATACACATCATTTTCAGGTACACAAGGAACTTTCTTCAGGGTAGGTAATATGTTAAGCTATAACAATTTTAGAAAGACTGAGATTATAGTAATCCTCAATCATGATTATATGAGAATAAAAATCAATAACAAAACTAAAAATAAATAAGAAAAATTTGAATATTACAAAAATATGAAGAAACAAAAATTCCTCAGCAACCATAAGATCAAGACAAATTACAGATAAATTAAAAAATATCTTTAGACTATGGATAATGGAAAAAAAGTTAAGCACATGGAATGCAGCAGAAGCAGGTTCAAAAAGGAAGTGTATAGTTAAAAAGTCCTACATTAAAAAAAAAAAAAGAGCTGAAACAACTTAACTTTTCACCTGAGAGAACTAGAAAATGAAGTACAAACTAAACACAAATCTAACAAATAATAAAGATTACAGGAGTAAATTAAAAATGACAAGAACATATCAAACTAAGAATTGGTTTTTGGGGTAGATAAAATGAGACCAAAATGTCAAGTAAAATCAGAAAAAAAAATGACACATAACTAATACAAGGGAAATACTATACAAAGGATTATGAAGGCTCAGAAAGAAAAAGTCCTGAAAATCCAGAAGATACACACACACACACACACACACATTTGTAAACAAAGAAAACCTACCAATGCTGAATCATGTAGTTCAGAAGATTTGAGTGATCAATAAAGAGTAAAGAGACTGAGACAGAAACCAAAAACCTTTCAAGAAAGTAAAGGCCAAAACCAGCTGATTTCAAAAATGAATTCTATTGAACATTTAATTAAAAAATATGTCAGTTCTTTACAAACTCTTCAATAAATTGAAGAGAACTATAGAAACTCATTGTATGAGGCTATCTCTGTGCAGATGACAAGGCCAGACAAGTATCCTAAAAGAGAAGAAATTAACATGCCAGTATTTCTGATGAACATAGATTAAAAAATCCTTGATAAATATTAGCAAACCAAATTTAATAGCACAATAAAAATTTCATATGCATGACAGAGTAGAATTTATCTTAGAAAACAAGGATTGTTCAACATGTTCAAATCAATAAGTATGGTATACTATAGTAACAGAATAAAGCATAAAAATCATATGATTCTCTCAATAGATACACAAAAGGTATTTTAGAAAATTTAGTACCATTCTCTAACAAAAGCTTTCAGTGAATTACATACAGAACAAATGCAACTCAACCTAGAAAAAGACAAATATAGCTGTAGTTCTCAGTGAAACCATGAAAGCTAGTCCTATAAGATCATGAACAAGACAAAAATGCCACTTTGGCTGCTTAAATATAGTAATGAAATTGCTAAACAAAGCATTAGGAAAGAAAAAGAAAAGTCATGCAAATTGGAAAAGAGGAACTAAAATTATTTCTGCATGAAGATAATTTGATTTTGTAGGTAAGAAACTATAAATACTTCATCAATGAATTATTAGACCTAATAAACACATTTTGTAAATTTCGAGGATACAAAATAAAAATATTAAAATCGGTGGAATTCTATACAATAAAAATAAAATTATCCAAAAACAGTAATCAAGAAAACGATGTCATTTTCAATAGCTTCAAAAGAATGAAATATTTTAAATAAATTTAATCAATGTAGTGAAAGATTTATACAATAAAAATTATGAGTCATTGATGAAAGAAATTGAAGATGTGAATAAATAGAAAGATGCCCTTGTTCATATATTTGATAATTTTTGAGACAGAATATCACTAAGCTGCCAAGGCTGACCTCAAACTTGTAGTCTTCCTGCCTCAGCCTCCTCAGTGGTCAGAATTATAAATGTATACGACCAGGCCAAGCTCTAGAAGAATTAATATTGACAAAAATATCCATAGTACTAAAAGTGATCTATACTGCAGTGCATTCCCTATCAACATTCTAATAAAGTTTCTCAAGTAAATAGAAAAAAATCCTAAACTGAGTTTAGAATCATAATGGACAAAGCAATCACAAACAAAGATAACAAAGACAGAGTTATCAATGTATCAGACTTCACACTACAAAGATTTAGTGGTAAAAAGACTGCCTTAGAGATAACTGCAACATGGCAAAGGGCACATAATACAGTGCATTCTTTTGTGATCAACTGAGTTTTGAGAAGATACCAGGGCAATACAACAGGGAAAGACATTCAGTTCAAAATTGGATACCCATAAATATATTGAGTACTTTATCATTAAAAAAATTAAAATTAACTCAAATTTGATGAAAGATTTAAATATAAAACTTAGGATTAGAAAACTTCTAGAAATAAATACAAGCAAAAACTTCTTGATGTTGGGCTGTGAAAGGATTTTTTTCAATATAATCCCGAAACAACAGGCAACCAAAACAAAAAGAAACAAATGTGATTGCATCAAGTAAAAAGTTTCTACATAACAGAGCACACAACACAGTGAAAAGATGATTCAACTAATGGGAGAATATGTTGTAAAATACATTTGATCAGTAGTTAATACCCAAAATATATGAGAAATTCAAACATCTCAATAGCAAGGGCACAAATGGACTGATTAAAAAGCACAAGCACTTAAAGCACTTGGATAGGTGTGTTTTCAGAAGTAGATATAAAAATAACAAAAGAAAAAAATGTTCAATATCTTTAATCATTATAGGAAAATGCAAATTAAACCACAATCACCTCACAGCAGCTAGAAGCTA
Source organism: Fukomys damarensis (assembly GCF_012274545.1). Lineage (NCBI taxonomy): Eukaryota > Metazoa > Chordata > Mammalia > Rodentia > Bathyergidae > Fukomys > Fukomys damarensis. The sequence continues at coordinate 6,872,082 of NW_022900930.1, read as the reverse complement.
TATTATCAAACAGGCAAAGGTAAGATTTTGCAGAGAAGAAAAGCCTATTACACTATTGATGGAAAAGCAAATGAGTGAAACCATAGCAGAGTGTAGGTGGATGTGTTCATTGGCTTTCCCAATGCAAAGAGATAATACCTACAACCTACACCTTAAAGCAGGAGAGACTTTATTGGCTCAGGTTTTAAGGAGATTTAGTCCATGGATATTTGGTTACAACATAGAAACATCATGGTGGGAAGGTATGTTCAGGATTTGAGGGTCGGGGGGATCCTATTTAGTGATCTAAACTGAGAAGTGAAGAGAAACACAACCAGAGAGAAAGAGGCAAGTGACAAGATGTTGACACCAAGGTCATGACTCACATAGACACATACATAAGTTTAGTACACCAAACCCTTGAGGGATCCCAACGCCCGTCACATTGCCCCACCATCTTAACTGTCACAGTAGAGCTCACTTAGAAGATTAAAAATAGAAATTCTATGGGACCCAGTGGGATCCCACTCTGGGTATGCATCTAAACAAAGGAAATCAATATGCCAAGCAAGGATCTGCACTCCTGTGTTCAGTACACTGCTAGTCAGACTAAGAAGTAGTAGCAAGAGAACTGTCCCTCAACTGATGAATATTTAAAGAAAATGTGCTATGTACAGACAATGACATATTCTTAAAAAGCCTTAGAAAAGAAGGAAACACTGTCATTTATGTTAACTTGATGAACCTTTTTATGCTCAGAGAAAGAGGTCAAGCCCAGAATGCCAAAAACTGCTCAAATTCACTTATATGTGGAATCTTTAAAAAGTTGAACTCACAGAAGTTAAAAGTAGAATTGTTGTTACCAAAAGGAGTGAGGGGTTGATCAGAATGCATGTTGGTCAGGTGTTGATCAAAGTGTCCAAAGCTCTAGTTAGATAAGATGAATGATCTCTGGAGATCTCTTAGAGCCTAGTGAATACTGCTAGTGATGTATACTTGAAAATTATCAACAAAATAGATTGTAAGTATTCTTATTACATGGAAATGGTATTTGAATTAATACATATATTCATTAGCTTGATCTAACCATTTTATAATACATACATATATATATATACATATAGAATCAAACACTGTAATTATTAGCTAGTCTTTACTGGGGGCTTAATATATCCCAGACACTATTCCAGGTGTTTTAAATATGCTAACTTATTTTCATCTGCACAAAAGGCTTCTACAGTAGACACTATCATCATTCTCCCTTAACATATAAGGAACCTGACATTCAAAGACTATAACCATTCAGAAAGCGATAGAGCCACACAATAAATGTGGCACACAGCAGCTTTCCT
>NW_022900930.1:6861788-6870638 GCF_012274545.1 Fukomys damarensis | reverse complement strand
TGAAACATCCCATTGTCAGAGACCATTTCCCAGCAAGACCACATTAGGTATTTCTTAAATATTTATATGATTATGGGCCAAGTTAAAAAATACCATCAACTATTTTTCATTGATAATGGCTAAAATGTACACAAGTGTATAAGGTGTGCAAGTGCTTATACATATGTATATTTGAGAACAAGGGGGAATTACCTTTATTTATTTAAATATACTTTCTTCCATCTTCCTTTCAGAAATTTACTTTGTCCCTGGAATTTAGCACTTGAAAAGTACCCCTCTACCCCCAGAAAAGTTATGCTTAATTAAGTTATCTAAACACAATGACAGACGAAGTATCAAGTTGTTTTTAATTGTTATGTGATTAAAGGAAGAACTATTACCATACAAATAAGACATTCATGTGACTCCAGATTGTGCCTGAATTGTGTCATCTTACAACTATGAAATTATTTCCTTTGTGTGGAGATGAATACATTTTCATTGTAGGTGGTATCTAATGACTGATCTTGACCATAGATTTTTGTTCCTTCTCTGCCCTAGTATTTCTCCCACTGCCTCATAATTTCCATCCCCTCTTCCACAGAGGATAAACATAGACTTAGAGGGGAGATAGGACAGTGATGTTCTTGGAAGCTGGTCTTAGTCAGGTAAGTTTCTAGGGATTCCCAGAATTGGCCCCTTGGATTCTACTCTATTCACAGCAATTGCCTAGAATCGAACATTGATTCCTATTTTCATGACAACAATAGAGGCCAATGTCGCTATAGCAAAATTCCTTGGATAAAATTTCTATGGTGATTAATGTGCTTTGTGAAATTTTTACTAGACCAGAAGGCTGACCTCTAGCCAGCCACTTACAATAATCAGCCATGGTAAATGACACATATTATTGTTCCCATAACTCTCCACAGGGAACCAGGGAAGTCATTCCTGTTAGGCTGCATCAATAGGGCTTCTCCTTGAGGATCTGAGGGTGAATGAAGTGACTGAAAAAAACAGAAAGTACTCTGTCTAAGCAGGACTCTCAGCACATCCCTCGTCTCTAGCACAAACATTGTTTTCTTCATAAATCATTCTTGATTGATACCATATGCTTCCCTTTGGGTCCACCCTGATTTATAGGTCATGATACAGAACAGTGAAATGTTCAGCTAGTTCTCCACTTATAGGCATGGTCTCCCTTCTGGGTTTGAGTTGGGTAGACAGGTCACGGGGATGGCAAGGACTATGGTTCTCATCATCCCGTACTCAGACTCATAGAGCCTTCCGTGTACTATTTTGACCTACTGTGACCAGATTTTAAAAGATGCTTTCCAATATCAAGTCTCTGCAATTGGCTTACTCCCAAATTAGCAGTTACCATGGCAACTTCCAGACATGATTCTTGCCTTTTCTTCTTCTCTTCTTTCTACTATTTAAGTATTTTCTATTTCCCCTTTCTAACAGTAGAGATTTTATTCCTATCATTAAGACCTTTTTGTTATTCACTGTATATCTATTTGTGTATGCATGTGTGCTTCTAAATTTGTTGCCCAGAGTACAAGACCCATGGTAAGCCTCAGAAATTTCATATGGTAGATCTTCCTCTCCGCCACCAACAATAACTTAGGGATTCATTCCTTTGTATATCAAAGGAACTGTAAAATCCTGTGGTCAATGCTGTTAATGTCGGTATGTAGTCCATAGTTTATTGATCAACACAAGTAGAGCTAATGTGTAGGTACATTCCATAAAGCATTATTACAGAAAACCAAGCAGGACATTGTGAAGTTGCATCATAACGCTGAGGTTCTAAATAGTGCTTAAGGCGGAGATCTCATATGGCAAACATTTTAAACAGTAGAATCACATTCATTGCAATGATCTACCCATTTTAAGGGTGGCTGAGGTCCCATACCTAATTATTTTCTCAACGGCAGGCATATGACCACTGAGGGGAAACAGTGAGACAATTCATATTTGATCGATACAACTTTTCTTCTGATCAAGTGCATATATTTTATTTTAAATATATTAATCTTGCTTGGGGTGCAGTTTAATAGTAGTTCTTTGAACAGTCTCCTTATATTGAAACATAATTAGTCTTACAAATCACTTGTACATCCTCTAGCATGAGTTTCAAGACCAATCATCAGTAGAACTGTGGAGTAAAGCAATGTCCTCATTTTAGAGTAGAAGCCTTGACAATTCTGTAAGAAAGAGCAGGACACTTGAAATCAGAAGTGAGTATCTGCTGTCACTTCGCTGTATGACATCCTCAGAAAGTCTCAGTTTCAACTGCTTCATAGATGAAAGGGGAAACTCGTATTACATGTCTTTAAAGGTTGTTACAAACAAATGGAATAAATAAAAGAAAATGCATTTTCAATGTCCAAGGCCTATTTAAGTAGCATCAGATTTAGAAAAAAAAAATTAGCTACCTAGTGAACATAACTATACTTCTTAAGCAAAATGAAATGTCTGGTTAGTTTCCCATGTATAGAATGCTTTGCCCTCCCGGCACATGTGATATCAAATACAGTCTGTTCTTCATAGCAATTTATACACAGGAGAAGCTAATTTTTATAACAATGCCAACCCACATGTCGTACACTGAGTAGCTAAGTGGCAAAACAAGGCAGAATGTTCTCTATAAAGGCTTGAGAGCATCTGAGGGGTGTGATGGTGAAATTTAAGGCTAAGGGAGACATCCATGAGAGACATTTCAGAGAGCTCATGTCCTGCACTCCTCACATTACATATTGTAGCTGACATGCACTCCGCATGCAGCTCACAGAGGGAGGAAAATATCTCTAGATGCTCCACCCAGGATGCACATGGCCTCTTAGCATCCTGGAGAGATTCTCTAACTCTAATGCAGATGAAGCATCTGTTTCCAGTTGTAAAACTTGATGAGCATACAGAACATTTACCAGTTGAATAGTTTCAGTATAAAATTTCCAGAACTCATAGTATGTTCACAAAGAGCCCCATAGTAAATTCCAATGGTGTGCTTTCCTGGTGCAAGTCTTCCTTTCTGTATTTGAAGAACACCTTTGACTTTGGTCTTGGATAGTCTTCATTTTTAGCTCCCAAATGACTGCTTCCAAAGTTCTCCAGCAGCTTCAGCCTTCTTATTTGACTCCATGTGGTAGAATAGATGTGCAGATGCAGAGATCAAAGGGATTCTTAGCTGTGAAAAAGCTTTGATACATTTTTTATTATTTCTAATTCTCTCCACATATTCATTTCTGTAATTACTTCTGGCTTTTTTTTTTCCAAACAGCAAAAGCAGCCTTCACTCAACCTCCGTCTGGACTTGTAATGTTTCTAACAACTCTGTCTCCCCTGTGACAATTTCCCAGTTAGAGTCTTGCACTGTATTCCTTGAGGTTGAAATATAGTTACTGTTTTTCCTCCACGAATATCATAATACACCTTTTATTTTTCACATCATTATTGCACATTTATATTGTGGTAAAGACCTGAGTAAATGCACCCTTCAATCATTATAATCATATAAAATATTATATTAATTTGGTTGAATAGAAATTCAGAAAGCCTCTAAACCTAATTTTTGTTGTATTTCACAACTTTAATGACAGAATGCTATCATGTAGTTATAGGTATAAATATATGCCCAGAACTTCCAATGTTCTGTGTATTATCACTTTGAATATTGATAGAAAATTGCCATTCTCTATTCCACTACCTGACAAATAATAACATAACTGAAAATATATAGGAAAAAATAAATTTCTTTCTAACATCCAAAAAACATATCTGAAATCTTTTTTGTAGCTTCTCATGTATTTCCCTAACTTTTAAAGATGAGTGAACTTATTCAGAGTATGCTGGCTTCCAGTTGAACAAGATCCAGGAAGTCATTGGCAAAAGAGAAAGGCTGGCATCATTTGCTTTAGTATATTATTATCTTGGAGTGCAGCTCTAATGAACACCATTCAAGGAGCCCAGATGCATCAGCCTAGGGAAGAACATGAAGAGGAACATTGTTATCATTAGCATTTGTTGCTGGTGTTGATGTGATCATTATGAGGACTGGAGATATTTGCCAATTGTTGGTGAAATCACAAACTTCTGCCTACTGCAATGGAAAATGTCTTAACAAAGAAAAAATAGGACATGCTCCCTGGAGAAGGACAGAGTCCCATCCAGGGGCACAACTTATAAAGATATGGATGAATTAAAAACACTGGTTAAAAGCTGACAGATATACTTGGAGAAAATGATTCACCCTGGGATTATAAACCAATGTGCACTCGTGATAGGTTTTTTTTTCCCCCCTTCTTAGAAAAAAACAACTTAGATTCACAAAGGCTAAAGAAATATTTCAAAGTGGTTTCACTATTATGAGAAGGAATTGGTGTTTGGATTGAAGGAGAAAATTCTATTTTAAATACTCTCAGGAAAATTGAGATGATCACGCCTCAAAGGCTGAAATCTGTTAAAAAAAAAGAATTCCATGTTTTATTTTTCCATAATTTTGCATGTTGAAAGATGTAACACAGTTTTCCTGAGAATTGTTAGAATTAAAATATTAAAATTAATGTGTATGCAAAAGCACCTTTGGTGACTGACCTTCCCTCTACTACCCAGACCACAGTTAGTGTTACTGGTTTTGAATATGGTGTTGCTTTATCTTCACTACCCCGTGTTTACCTGGCGATTTTATAATTTTCTCTATCCCCAAGGAAAATTATTAGGATTCATGTTGAGTTCATTAGCTTTGCCCAGGAAATTAACATGGAGTCAGCTTGAAAACAACAAGAGAGCAATATTCGTTAATGAAGCATCTTACCTGAACAATATTTTTTTTCTGTAATCAGGCTAGGGAGTAAACAGAGCTCTGTGCAACAGAGTGCCCATGCAGAAGAGGCAAAGGGAAGGAGCCATTGATTCTGTAAGTGAAGGACGATCTGGTATTCAATCCGTGAGGCAAGGCGGCAGCCTTCCTGCTTGTTTCGTGGTATGTTTGGTAGACTGTGCTGTGACTGACACCTGTGAGGCCACGCTATTCAATCTGTTTAAATGGAGAGCTACTGAGATATGTTAGGAAAATTGAATTTTGAGGAAAACAAGTTTTCAAGTGATGATAAAGGACAAAGTGGGGGTTTGTAGGTTCAGCAGTTCCTTAGTTTGTAACAGACCCTCGAGTTACACCTGGCCTGGTGTATGAAGAACTTGTATTATGACTGAAATTTTAGCTTTAACTTACAACAGAAGTCTTGAGTTACAATAAGAATGCTGGCCTCTTGTGCTTCCAGATGGTCTCGGATATAGATTTAACCCTTAAAGAGACCTGGAAGGAACATTATGGCATCCTGTGCTATGTTGGGTTGATTGAGAAATCTAGGCCAATGTTTCTCTAAAGACTGAGATCTGCCTCAAAGAAAATGTGGCCTAGAATTAGAGGGAAGAGAGACTCTGAAGGCAATTGACTAATGTCAGCTACAACCAGCCCTCAGGAGCTATTTGAGTTAGTATGTCAAGGGTCCACTGTCATCTCATTGGTTACCTGAGTCTAACATTTCTGCCTCCAGCTTCAGGCTCACACCAATCAGAGCTCCAAATTTCTTAGCCACTGATGTAGAATGGAAGTCTAATCTTGTCACTTTTCCGCTTAAAACTCTTTGTGGGATCTATCACTGGAAGGACAAAGATCAGATTCTCAGGCAAAGCAATCCCTGTTGGGCCTAGTACAGGTGACCGTTTTTTGTTTTCACATTGCACACACTTGAATAGCAGCCGTGCAGGGCCTCCTCGGTTCCCTTACCTCACTCCGTCGTGCCACGAGCACTGCTCCCGCCATCCCATCGGCGTAACGACCCTCCCATTCTGTGCTCTCACTTTTATTACAGCTCGGCCATTACTGTCCCTTTAAGACTCAGTTCCAGTACCATCCGTTCCTATTGTGTGTAAATGTGTGCACGCATGCATGCGCGCATGCATATGTAAAATGAAGCTGTCTCGTTTTGCACAGTAATGTACAACCATAAAAACGACTGTACAGGCCAAAATCAGGCACAGGGATCTTAACAATCAATGGAAAAATTATAACCATCCCATGAGGTTTACAGGGTCAAAACATCAAAACTCTCTTTGCATCACTTATAAATGTGTAGGAAAAAAATATAGTGAAACAAATTTTTTAAAAAATAGTGAAATAATAGTTGCTTTAGTGTGTGTTAATACAAATGCTAAAGCCACTAAGACTGATTTTTTTTCTTTAAGGAAAAAAAAAAACTGTATCTGGTAGAATAAACAGTTCTTGCCTCCTTTTCATACGGCTTACCAGACAGAGCAAGCATCTTTTCGATGCCTTGGTGCTGTGATTGGAAAGTTTATGTTGCCCCATGATTGAAATGTTGAAATATAATCTTCCAGTACAATGATTTCAGGAGGTGGGGCCTTCTGTAAGTGATTAGTGAATGGAACTGGTTCCGAAGAGGCCCTAGGCCACTGACTTGCTTCCTCCACCAGGTGAGGACACAGACAGAAGATGCCATAAATGAACAAGCAGGCACTTACCAGACATTAAATCTGCCAACACCCCGATCTTAGACTTGCCAACCTCTGGGTCAGTGAGACATAAATTCTGTTGTCTGTTGTTTATAGTAATTCATTACACAAACTGCAGTGGAGCAAGACACGTTGCAAGTTGTCACTGCCCTTCAGACATCACTTCCTCCAGGACACCTTGATCTTCTCATTTCATCTCACTGCTAATTGTGTCTGTATTTAGGTCCTCTGGCTACACAGGCTCTGGAAGGACAGCAACAATGTCTACTCCTCCCCAGTCAGTGATCTTTTCCTGTAATTCTGCCCAAGTTTAGTTTGAATTTTCCTTTCAACCTCAACGCGTTTTCATGGCTTTGCTGTGATTTAACCTTCATTATCCAACCCCCTCTTATAATTATTCATACCTAGAAGGTAGCAAATGCGTTTGTGCTTACGAGACCTGCGTGCTTTACTGTCTGAGAGCGTGCAAGCATGAAGTAGGGGAGTGGTCATGCGGGGAAGGGTGATTGCACACGTGACAGAGATTTCCAGTGACAACCGGAAATTAGCCACACTCTCATAAGAAAGAAAACGAAAGAGAAGGACTATTCCAGGATGATTCTTGCCTTCCTAGCTTTAGCAGCATACTGAGTGAGGGAAACCCAAAAGATACCTAAGTTTCTGCAGCTTCAAGATCTAGCAGAAGCTTAACTGGCACATCACTGATATTTGTTAATATTTAACTTGTTTCTGAATGATCTGCCTTTCTCTAGTCCTGGTCTTCCTCCAACCGACTCTGTAAACCAATTCTAGTGAAACAGTCAGTGGCAACGCAAACTGTCTTCTTGAGGAGTGATGTGAATATTTAGTTCTTAAATATAAATGATAAAATAATGTTCAACAGTAAATAAAATGCCTTGACTATATTCACAGCATGGAGCTCACTTGGTTTTCAGTTTGTCAGTTGGTTGTTCAGCCATCTGGATTTTCCACATGGATCCATTTGAAAAGAAAGCTCCAATGATGTATAAAACCAAATTAACTTGTTCAAGGGCCAGGCAACAGATTCCCTTTTCCTTGTCTATTTGACAGCTTACTTCCTTGCATTTCATTTGTGCACATATTTGAGGAGAAATGTGTCTTTCTGTGTGAATCCTGACAGCCATATTATTTAAGATTCGAACTTTTTTGCCTCCTGAGAATTCAAGCCACATTTGTTAATTTTGATTCATAGCTCATGTTTCCCACTGTACTCATGAGTTTCATTTAACACACTTAATGAGCATCGGTTCTCACAGTAACCCATATGTAGTTGGAAAACGTTATTTATGGCTTCTGGATGAGGGAACTGTCACAACAAGAGCTTCGATCTCAGTAGGCAGCAGAATAAACTGGACTGAGTTGAACTGGAATCCAGTTGCTTCCATCCAATCAATTTCAATGTGTCATGTGTTCAAATATGAATTCAGCTGTGGGCCAGCATGTGTCTCACCATACTGGATCTGCATATGATAAGTTTCAAAAACCCAAATGCTATAAGGAATCAAAATGTTATGCTGAAATCATCCTTATAGATAGAACAATTTAGAAAGCATTTGAATTTAAGTAGGTCATGGGTGATCAGGACAAAATGGTTGTCAACAAATTGCATAAGGAGAAGCCTAATTCAAACAGTTTGAGATAGAAAAGTGAGAAAGTATGGTGAGTAGTTGTGTTTTCTCTTGTGAGTCTTGGAGTAGGGAAGGAAAGAAAAGGAATAAGATGCTTGATTACACAGGAAGGAAATATGAGGAGATGAACTTTAACGCCTTTTGAGCCGGGAAATTCTCAAATCTATGTTTGACTTTAAGGAAAAGAAGTTAGTGAAGAGAGAAAATTTGAACAACTAGGAAGGAAGGAGTGGGATGAATAGTGCTGAATAAACGTCTAAGGTTTAGTTCACAAAAAGGGAAGATCCTGTTATGTGAGCGGTAGAGCAGGACTTTGACGCCTTTGATCACACATCGCTGAGGTCATAGCTGACCCCACAGGAGGAAGGTCAGGATAAGCCCATGAAGTTTATCGCTGGAAACTTTGAGGCCCTGAAACAGTTCCTGACAATATGATCATACAACTATAAAACCATAAGACAACTTAACAAGCAATTGATAAAGATCATGACACATTTCTGCTGTAGTCTTGTTTTCCTCACATTTCTCCTTGAATGGCCATGAGTGTTTGGAAAGTAAATCAAAGAAGAGTTTTATTTACAAATACTTAGTCTAGATTTAATGATACACATACACACACACACACACACACATACATATATATATGGTTTGAGTTTTATTTACAAATAGTTTAGATTTAGTG
>NW_022900930.1:6858976-6861650 GCF_012274545.1 Fukomys damarensis | reverse complement strand
TAGTTTGAGTACAATATAGAGTGAACAGTTAAATAGAAAAGTTTATTACAGTAAAAGACACACTGCCATGAACCTTCCTCAGAATACTCTCCTTTGCTTCTAACACTGTTATCTAACTGTTCTTGCCACTGTCCGAGTCAGTTCAGGAAATCCTTTCATGAGTTTCTTTAGTTGCACAGTTGTAGCTGCCTCCAAGTCTTGAATCCATTCAAAATGTTTACCTTTTGCGTTCATTTTGACTTTGAGGAAGAGACAGAAGTCTTACAGTGCACACTGTAACCAAGCTCCTAGTAGGAGTCAGGAGATTTCAAACTTGAAAACAGGAGGGAGGAGGGACTGGGCCTGCAAGTTCCTCATGGGAAACAGAAGCTGGAGTGGGTAGATTTCTGTAGTCTTTTAACATGTGAAGTGGGAGGAAAATGTGTGTGTAGCAGTGGGAGACAAGGAGTTAATACTTACAGGGGATTGTAAAGGCACTGACACTGTGGCAGGAACAACCTATATGTTAATTCGCTAGTCCTCTCCCTAGGTCACAGCAGCACGTACTCATTACCATGTGGCGGGTTCCACTGCAAGTATTTCACGGGCCTTCACCCAATCAAACCTCAAAATGATCCTGTAGCTAGTTGTAGTTTTCCCTCTCTTACTGATGGGGAACGTAGACAACCGTCCAATTACTAACAGAGTCATGATTCCTACTGGGCTGTTTGTTTTCAGAGGAGGAGCCTTCATCCTTAGATTGTGCTTAACATATAGTAATGTTACTCCATCTTGTTTCCTTGCCCCCCATTAATGATGAGGACATGAAAATTTACAATGTCTGAGTAACACAAGAAGTACTTACTCATCAGTCAGTTTATTGAAATGCAGAAATATCCCTTTTCTTGCCTAGTACCTATTCTCAACTGCAGCCTGGGGGAGAAAGAAGAGTAGAAAATCCTGAAATTTTCTCTGTGCCCAAGTGAGCAGATCTCCTGGTAGCTCAGAGAAAGTGAACTAAGCAGGACTCACAAGGTGGGGGGAGCATAATAGAAATCAAACAATGGGTCATGCAAGAGGAGTCAATGTGTATCACAATTTAATGCACACAGAATTTCCGAAATGATAAGTGATAATTCAACTAACTGTGAGAACAGACTAAGGGAAGGAAATTCTTGGCACTTATAGTCTCAAAACTTGTTCCTTTGTTTTTGTTGAGGTCTCCTTATAGAAAGATCCTTCTCACTGTGGGGATCACTGTAGATCACTTAGTAAACAAGAATGTGAGTTTAACATGACACAAAATGGCAAAGTAATTTTTGTCTCCTGAGATTTCATCATGGGTGACAGCTGGCGCTGGCAGAGAAAATGGTAGGAGGGCTTATAAAGTCCAGCAATACCTCCCTCGACAAGGATTTTGCTTTCTGTGGTACACAGTCGATTGTGAAATGATCAACTGGAAAATTCCAAAAATTAACAATTCATACTTCGTTTTAAATCTTAGTGATGTGATAAAATCCTTCACTGTCCCATTCCAGTCTGCCTGGGACATGGACCATGCCTTTGTCCAACATTCACACATGTGACCCTCTGTTCACCATTTTGTAGCTATATCCCTTATCAGAACAACTACTGCAGTTGTTAATGTGAGTTCAGGCAACGCTTAGTTTACATAGTGATTGTCCCAAGCCTCAGGGGTAATAATGCTGGCCATTTGGATATGCCAAAGAGAAGCTATACAGTCATCCCATTTAGTAAGAATGTGGAAGTACAGTACAGAGAGAAAAGGTCACATTCAAATAACTTTAATTACAATGTCTTACTGTAAATGTTCTAATTTATATTCAATTATCATTGTGAACTGCTTAGTGTCCCTAACTTACAAATTAAACATTATCTTAGTTATATATTTTTGATGAAAAAAATCTAGAATACCTAGGATTTCATGCTAACTCCAGTTTCAGGCATGCAGTGGGAGTCCTGGAATGTGTCTTTCGTAGATGAGGGTTTACTGTTGTACATTTATAATGAGGTGTTAGCAAAGTGGATTTGCTGTATGGCTATACTTACTTGATATAAACTAAATAGTTATAAATCACCAAGGAGTTGCATTCTAGTTTAGGGAACAGACATTCATAGGTGCAAATTTAGAACAAGTTCACATAAGACTATGACTGAAGAAGAAAGATAAACCCAGTAAGATTCATCATCCAGAAGAGGGTAAAGTAGAAAACAAAAACAGAAAGGTATAATGGAAAGAACCGGGATTTCTCTTTCTTAGAGAATTCTGGGAGATGATTTCTGACAGGTAGTTTGGGTCTCAGGACACAGGGGCAAAGTCAGACATCACAAAAGGAAAACTATCTAAATTTGAAAGAGATGGACTGCTAAGTGAGGGGCATGACTTAGGGTGATTCATTAGTTACCAGTTGTTTGGAAGGGTTAAAGACTCAGAGGAGAGATTAGATGCTAGGAAACGCTATAGACTATTACCAAACTTTTCAGCATAAAATGATAAGAGGCAGAATGGAGATTGCAAGTACTAGAAATAAAATTTTATAAAGAAGAGACAAGACTCAGTAACTATGCCACCTTTTCTGGTGTGATTAAGATTGGTGAACGCACTCGCGCCTTAGCATGTGGTGCGGCAGATAAATGCTCTTGAAGGGGAGGGAGGGAGGGAGACAGAGAGAGA
>NW_022900930.1:6846115-6858882 GCF_012274545.1 Fukomys damarensis | reverse complement strand
GAGAGAGAGAGAGAGAGAGAGAGAGAGAGAGAGAGAGAGAGAGAGAGAGAGAGAGAGAGAGGGAGAGAGAGAGGGAGAGGGAGAGAGAGAGGAGACAGAGAGAGAGAGAGAGAGAGAGAGACCAAGATCTATTTATGGAGGAAAGAAAAGAGGGAGAGAGGGAAAATGGGAGGGCTGAGATTATCCCTGTGACTTAATGCAGTGAATTGGGAATTTCCACGCTCGTGAAATAGTTTGACTCTATGAAAGTAAGCCAATGCACTATGGCTCCCGAAATTCATTAAGCGATTTCTAATTATTTTATTTCATATATATTCATTCACATATATATATTTCATTCATACTATGTATAAAGTATATAAGTATAGAAAATGTAAGAACTATATACAGAGAACATATAGGCTAGGTAATGAATGCTACAGGCTCTTCAAAGCGCTACTCTTTCCATAAACGTCCTTGGCATTCTTGTTTACACATATGCTCTCTGTACATTTGATGAGTTGAATGTGTCTCATTGGGTCCAATTAACTCTGGGGCTTGGAAAAGTTCAAAGTTTGGAGGCTGGCTCTGCACTGTGCCCAATTAACCAAGGTACAGCTTCTTGTTGGGCACTGTCTTGGTGCTACTTATGCTGGCGATGCGGTCTGCTGCGGAGCTCCCTTGGGTGACACACGCTCCAGGCACTGTTCCCTTCCTGCTGCAATCTGTGCAGAGAGGACCCATCCTGTGCTCAGATGTGGCTGCTCTGATGAAAGGTTCAAGGAAATAACTATGAAGGTGTCCTATGGCTTCCATTCACACAGTCTTGGAAGACCCATAATGAACCATATTTTCTTCGTATAAAAAAATTGTGAAAGCTAATCAAATGTCTTCCTACCAGTTCAAATTTCCCCTGTGAAAGGTTCTTCAATAAGGAAAACAAATGCTATGCAAAGCAATCTATGATTATAGAGATGTACTTGAATGACTTACAGATTTAGAAATTATAACAGTCCCCTCTTTACCCATGACACATAAAGAACCCAAGGGGATACCTGAAACTGCAGATAATACCAAATCACATGTATATATGTTTTTATTTATTTGCATATATGTTACCACAGTAAGAGATTTAAAGAAATTATAAGATAGAAAATTACAAGGCTGGGGATTTGGCTCAGTGGTTCTGCCACCTTCCTTGCAAGTGCAAGGGCCTGAGTTCGATCCCAGGTACCAAAGAAAAGAAAGCCAGAGAATTACAATAAAGTACTTTAACAAAAGATATATGAATATGGCCTCTCTCTCACAATATCTCAATGGCCTTTAATCTTTTGACTTAAAGGAAGCATTTTACAACTTCTCTTTGCATATCCAAATTGCCACTTTAAATTGCTTTTTGATCTGGGGCCATTTACAATATAAAATAAAGTTTGTTGAACATGAGCATAACAATAACACAATAGCTGCTCTAAAAACAGCATCAGTGGCTAAGTGATTAGTGCACCTCAGGATGACACAAGGGACAAAGGGAAACGTCCTCTCTCAGGTGGGACAGAGCTCAACAGCACAAGACCTTAGCCTACTGCTTGAAATGGTGCCCAATTGAAAGTGCATGCATTTTTAATTTCTGGAATTTTCATCTAGTATCTCTGGACCTCAAGTGACTAAGGGAAGCTGAACCCAGAAATAACAAACCCGTGCATCAGAGATACAAACAAATACAAATGCTCACACTATGGACTTTATTTAATGCAGCAGAACATTCATCCAGGAGCAGATCAAAGGGGAAATTTCATTCCTTCCCTCTTTTTCTTTTTCTTCTTTTTTCTTACCTTTACTTTTATTAGAAGCCTTAAAGTATTCATTTTTCATTTCTAAATTTTGATTACATCTTAAAATAAGAATTGAGAATCCCATATGACCTATGAATGCATAGAGAAGATGGAAATTAAGGTGTATGAGTGTGGATATATATTTGTGAAATTAAAAAGAAAACAGAACAGTGTATCATAGGAAAAAAGAGAATATCTAAAAAACCTAAACCCGAAGGTAATCAGGTTTCCATTCAATCTAGCATCTTTTCAAATACTTTGCATCTAATAACTACAGTAATGGGAGCACATTACATCAAAATGACACAGAGAAGGGTTCACCCAGCCAGCAGACAAAGCTTGAGATGCTGTTATTTGATGTGTTTATGACTGTTGCTTAAGCATGTTCAGAATTTTACAACGGTAATATGAATAGTTACCCTTCCTTGGTTTGGCCACATTGGCATACAAGGCATATGTAAAATGAATTCTCCCTGTGCACTTTTTCCAAATTACCAGTGTTAAAGAATATCCAGAAATTTTATTGGAAAAAACAATGCTGAAAACAAAAGCAAAGGTGCAATTTTCGGAAAGGAAGTTTGGCCATCAAACTTATGAGGAGGGACTGTTTCAGATGAGCTTTTGATCAATTGCAGATTGATAGCTTCAGGATGAAATATACTTTTAACATAGCACCACTTTCCTCAAGCATCCCATGGTACAATCACCCTCTTCCATGTTGTGGGATTTTATGGATCCTTTCAAAGTAGAGAGAGGAAAGAGAAAATTGATGCTCTTAAATGTAGCCAGCAAAGAGAGAAAGGAATTCCAGTGAAGGATGAATTCTAGAGAAAGCCAGGTTTAAGTACTTAACGGCATAGTGCTCTAATATTACCTAAAGCATGTAACACTTGCCTATGCAAATGACCAAGGAGCTGCTGTGCCTACAGACTTCTTGGACTATGTGCCGTGACTTTCATCTCTCAGTGTTCCTTAGCTTCTGAATTTAGAAAGTTCTCTGTTTTGTTGTGAGTCATTTTTTATGGCAGCAATTTTCATGCTTTTATAGCATTTTTATGACCCATTGAAAGACCTCTTGGTAGAATGTTTGGCAGCATTTCATCTACGATGCTGTCACAAAAGGATTTGCAATAGTATAGAGTAAAACCTCATCGAGGAATCCAACCTACACTTGCCCAGGTCTAACAGGTGCCAACTCCTGGGTATCACAAATTATCACACCACAAACTTGGTCCAATCCTGTTTTCAAAATGGGTAGAACTAAGCCTATAGAGAAATCAGGAGAATCTCTTTCATCAGTGGCTGATGTCCATAGCTTTACACCTCTATCTCAGGGCAACACACCTAGGAACCAAATTGCTATGTTTCAACCCTAATTTTACCATAACCCCATTCCATCAAGCCTGTCCTCTTACCTAGGTTTCAGTAGCAAATGCAGTTCCTTCCTAGAAGCAGAACTGTGTAGGAAATTGCAGACCAGTTGGGTGGGGGATTGAGCATTTCTTTGCAGCTAGGACCTGTCTGTTTCCAATACTTCATATTTTTATGAGCCCTGTGAGGTTAGACACTGACTGCCCTACCCTGAACAAACTCTCCCTGAAATTATGAGGCTCATAATTAAGACTGATGAGACACTCTTAAAGCCAGCGACACACTTCTTTGAACCACTCTTGAGGTGCATCCTGCCCCTCATGATCAACCTGCATACGTATATATTTGAGGAATCTATCTGCCCTTAGACTACAGATCTAGACTACTGCGTCGGAATTCCTATTGAGACAGCCTAGTACTCTTCATTTCAGCACACCTCCAGTATTGTCCCCAGAACAAGACATCTTGTGGGCCAGGAAGTGGGGTGAGAAGGTAGAACTACATTTTTTTTTTCCAGGAGAAGAAGGCCGTTCTATGGAATTCTGAAGGCCAAGACATCTCAAACTAATGGGCAGCTGGAATACAGGAAATCGTCCTCCTTTATTAAATCTCATTCAGCGATCTACAAGGACCTGACTAATGTTGTATTAAGGAAGACCTAGAAAGGGAGAAAATAAGAGAGAAAGAAGGGCAAGAGGGAGGGGAGAGGGTCATTGGGAGGAGGAGGAAGCAAGGTCAGGGCTTGGATAAATTATGCTCCCAAGGGTTTATGAGTGGAAGGCTGGGTCCTCGGTGCAGTGTCATGACAAGTGGAGCTTAGGAAAGAGGCTGGGTCACGAAGGCCATAACTTCATCTGGATTAGACTTCTGATGGCCCATTGTGTCTGAATTACTGGGAACTCGTGGAAATGTACGAGTTGGAGTCAACCACAAAAGGGAGTGGGGAGTAGGGTGTGACAATAGGCACTGTTTCTTGCTCCTAGCTGCTTCCTCTCCTCAGTCTCCGTCTCCTGCTCCTTCTCCTTCTTGTCTCCCTCTGTCTCCCTCCTCACGGTCTCCTAGCCCTCTTGCCCTGTCTCTTCTCCCTCTCTCCCTTCCTCCTTTCTCTCTCCCTCCGCTCTCCTTCCTTTCTCTTTCCACTCTGCTCTTATCTCTCTCCCTCCTCCATCCTTTCTCCTCCCTTCTTTCCACCCCTCTCCTCTCCCCTGCCCTCCTTTATCCTCTCCTCTCCTCTCCTCTGCTCTCCTCTCCTTTCCTCTCCTCTTTCTCCCTCTTTCTGTGTCTCTCCCTCCCTCTGTCTTTCTCAGCTACCATGAAATGAAAAGCTTCCTCTTCCATACCATCTCACTATGACTTTTCTGCCTCTCCAGCCTGTAGGCAACAGAGCCATGGAGTGAGACCATTCAAGTCATGTGCCAAAATTAATTATTCTCCCTTTAAGTTGTTTTTCTTAGGTGCATTGTCACAGTGATGGAAAGCTGGTTCACACAATAAGATAAATAAAAAAGCAGGAAGCCAGAACAGTGATTATAAGACCTGCATATAAATCAGACTAAACATTTGAGAGCCTAATTTTCATTCCATCTTTCTTTCTTCTGAATCATTTATTTAATTATGTTTGGAAGTTGAGGTCAAAACTTTTGCTTTGGATCCTAATGCTGGCCAGATTAAAGTCAACTTGAGAAGCCTACTAAATCTAGCAACAAGTAAACAAGCTTCTCTTCTGAAGACACCGAAGACATTACATTGTAATTCATTTCCAAATCTCTCCTCCCTATCCCCTAACAGATTGTTGTAACTATACCAAATCATTATTTGAAGGTTGCCAATACACCACAATATTTCGTCGCTGTGCTTTTCTCTATTCCTGGAATCCCCCTCGCTCTCCTACTGGTCTATTTTCCTTTGCTATTACCAGGTATCGACATACCTGAGAGATAGAAGAAAAGATTTATTTTGGCTCATGGTTTCAGGAGTTTCCATTCGTGTTCCTCTGGCTCCGGGGCAGAAACTTCATGACGAAAGGGCACACGGAGGAAAGATGCTAACTGCGTGGCAGCAGCAGCAGAGATGAAGGGGTTACAAGTAGAATCCTCAAGACCATGTTTCCATTGCTGGCCCAGACACCTCAGATCTGTGATTTATTTGTTTCCTAGGCATCTCTCAAGCCAATGAAGTGGACACCAAAGGTGAACCATTCCCAGGTAAAATACTCCATCTTTTCATGAAAATTTCACTCACTAGAAGAAACTCATGAGCTTAATCAGCGTTGCATGGCTTTACGGATAGTGGGGAAGAAGACTAGATTACTCGGTGGAGTTCTACTGCAGCGCACATGAATTCTAATCTTAGTCTTCTCTGCGGCTTGTACTTCCCTCTTACCTCCTCCATCTTCTGGCCCTCACCCCCCCACCCTTGGTGAGTTGATCCCTCTGATAATCAGGCCCTGCCTAGGAATCAACTTCTATCTCAAGGAAAACACAAATATTATTGTGCATTTATTTGTCAGCTCTTACAGTAATAATGAATCCTCAGTAACTACATAGAAGAAAGAATGAGACTGTGTCAAAAGCATAGCAGTTCATAATTTATTCCCGGTAGTGAGTTTTAAAGTGATTTTAGTTTTCTTATTAAATCTATAATTTCTTTTTTTCCTCATTGAGTTTATAGGTACATTTTAGGTGTACATCACACTAACATTCATCCTTGGGATCTTGTACCTTTACATGACAGGTCTTGGTTCTCATTTTTTCCCCTTACTCTGCCCTCCCTTCACCCCTTCTTCCCCTCCCCCTTTACAAACACTTTATTTCCCTTTTTTTCATTTTCTCATATATTTTTCCCTTATTAGCTTTCCCCTACCCTTCCCACTTTCCCTACACCTTTAGCCCTTTTCTTCCTATTTCAATTATATCATTAGGATCTTATGTACCATTATAGTTTTTCATACCAGAGAAACTATTTGGTATTTATACATTTGTAATTTATTTCACTTAGGAGTATATCCTCAATATGTATCCATTTTCCTATTTATGAGTCTAACTTTGCATTCTTTATGGCTGAGTAGTATTCCATTTTATAGAAAAACCACTTCTTCTTTCTCCAGTCTACAACTGATGTGCAAATGGGCTGTTTTCAACTTTTAGCTATTACAAACTGTGCCGCTATAAACACAGGTGTGCATATATCTATGTGATATGATTTTTTAAATTCTTTTGGAAAGATACCCAGCAGAGGAATGGCTGGGTCAAATGGAACCTCTAGTCCCAGCTCTTTGAGGTATCTTCATATTGATTTCCAAGGTGGTTGCACCAGTCTGCACTCCCGCCAGCAATGGAGAAGGATTCCTTTCTCCCCACAACCCTGCAATAAATCTGTAATTTCTGAAATTTGAAAAATGACTGAGCGGTAAGTTCTACTTCTTCACTATAAATGAAAACACTAAGAGATCGAAGAGGCTATAAGAAAATGGAAAAACATCCCTTGTTCCTGGGTAGGAAGAACGAATATAGTGAAAATGTCCATATTTCCAAAACTGCTACACAGATTCAAAGCAATCCTGATTGAAATCCCAATAGTATGTTTCTCAGAACTAGGGAAAACAATCCAACAATTCATTTGGATTCAGAAGAAATCTAAAAGGTCAAAAGCCATTCTAGGCAACAGAGATATAGCAGGGCATATCACAATCCACAACTTGAAACTATATTTCACAGCCACTGTGATAAAAACAGCATGGCACTGGCAAAGAAACAGACCCAAAGATCAGTGGAATAGATTAGAAGATGCAGAAACAACTTCAGACATACTCTTGCATGCTGTAATCCTACCGGCAGCTCAAACTATACATGTAAAGTCTGAATTCATATATTTTACCCCAACTCTTGACAGAGACCAGTCAATTTGAGTGTTCCCCACTTTATTAAATGTCTACACTGTATGCCAATTGTTCAATGACTAAACACTAAAACCTTCACCATCAGTAAGTCACTGTGGATTCTGTCACTCATGATCTCCCTAACTTCAATGCAGACACATCCCTACAATAACTACCCTGGAATTACTATGCTTTACTGTGTTTAGAATATGTTTTGTGCCCATCTTATCTTTCCCATGTCTTTAGCTTCTGCCTGAGTGTCCTCTGCTCTAGTATTTGCCTTGATAATTCTAAACCACCCCGGATCCCAATTAAAATGTCACTTTTTCAAGGAAGTCATCCATGACTGCCCCAGCAAGTCCTCAGATTATCACTTTGGGCAATACCTACTTTCCCTCCCTTAACAGTCACAACTGTTTAAAAACTCTGTGATGCCACGTGGTTTCTCCTGTATGAGTAATCCAAATGTAAATAAGCAACATCAAGGTAAAAGGTAGATAGCAGGAAGTAGAGAAAGAGGTCTTTGTCAAGTGGGAAGGGAATCAAGAGGAGGAAAGAAGGAATGAAGATGTGCTGTGTAGATGCACCATCTCCACACACACAAAAATGCAAACATTACGTGCTACAAATATGCAGCAGTGGGGAAAGGAATAAATTTGAGAAAAGGAAAAAATGGAAAGAAAGTCTTGGTAAATAAGGAGGAGTGGAGGGGTTCTAGGGAGGGCCAGGGAATTGGAAAAAAAATAATAATCAGGATATATCATGTAAAGTTTCAAATTCCCAACGCTGAATAATGTCATCATATGGTATACCTAAAATGTACCAATAAACTTAATAAAGAACCCAAATAAATAAATAAATAAATAAATAAATAAATAAAAGATTTAAAAGATTATTGTTACAATGCAGTTATGTAATGAAAATGAGAGTACTTTTTAAAGTATGAATCCCCATAAAAATTATGCTACTACTTTGATGCTCTCTTATATGGTAATAAGTACAAGCATTAGTCCTGAAGAGAGTATTGTCTTCTACAACAGGATGGAACGAACTTCTCAGGGTGGACATTTGAGAAACTGGGTAATGGTGTAAA
Organism: Fukomys damarensis; assembly: GCF_012274545.1. Classification (NCBI taxonomy): domain Eukaryota; kingdom Metazoa; phylum Chordata; class Mammalia; order Rodentia; family Bathyergidae; genus Fukomys; species Fukomys damarensis. Next base: position 6,850,730 of record NW_022900930.1, on the reverse strand, counting down.
TCCCCAGTCCCACATCTAGAAAGACATCCTATCTCTTTTCCGTTTCTGCCCTCCCCACCTTCTTCCTTGATCTTTGATCCTTACAGCCATTGGAAGAAAAACAGAGATAATGCTTCCTTTTGTTTTTATCAAAAATCTAAGAAGTGACTATTGTCGTGCAATCTTCTATTACCTAGAAGCAACAGAAACTCAGTGTTCCTGTATTTCTTATGGAGTTCCTAACCTACTGCATATCAGTCAGTAAAATACAAACTCATGCAAAAATGCATGTAGGACAATAGAATTCATGGTATATATTTAGAGTTAGAGAAGTCAGTATGTTTATGAGCAGTCTAGAAAAGATTCCAAACCAAGCAAGCCAATGTTTGTTGCACATTGGCTTGAAAATATTTATCATTTATCTCATGATTGCTTCTTACATTTTTGTTTTGTTTTGTGCAGTGGTCTGAACATTTTTTAATGGGGTTAGGGTGTGGGGAAAAAATCAAAGAAAAAATACTTAAAAGTACAAGGTCCTTGTCACCATTTCTCATTCATGAATATAAAACATACTTTCAGCTCCATGAAACTTTAGCATTAAGATTATTGCACATTTTATTAGCCTTTTCAAGGCTCCGAAACTAGAAATTCATCTGCCTCTAACCTTTCCACCCAAGTCGACTTCATACATAAGTAAAAAGTAAGTTGGAGTTACAGGAGGCTGTAAAGAAATGGAACTTCCCTGCTTTACTCTTTCAAAACCAATATTAAAATATACGAGTTGCAATTGTCAAACTAAAAAATTGCCAGATGATTCATAAGCATTGAGTGGCCGGCAGGCCAGCCTGAATGCTCTCTGGCATTACTGATTTTTAACAGGTTTTTGGGAAGGTAGATAATTATTTTCCATCTAAATCAGACAGCCACGTAGGTGGGGGCTAGAGGGTACAGGGAGGGGAAAATGGCCAGATGTGAACACAGAAGATAATGTCACTTAGCACAGCAAACTTAAACCTCAAATATTTTAGTAAATAGCTCGTAAATGAAACCCCAACGGACGTAATCTCTCCTCCTCCATTTCTTATCTCACACCTCCCCCCACCTTATCAGGTCCCAGGGGAGGAGCAGGGTACTTGTCAGATATCCTTTCAACTTGTCAGTGACTTAGCTCTAGCACAGGCAGCCAGATACTACAGCTAAACAGGTTTACACATTGAAGGAGAATATCTGCCTCTGTTCACTGAGCTGTGGCATTGATGCCTAATTGGTTGCTTATATGTCACAGCAGCATTGATTATTGTAACCAGGCTGCAGCAGGAGGTAGGGTTCAGGGCAAGCATGTGGTTCTGTTCCACTTGATTTGACCAGCAAGGGATGGCTCCTTTCTGAGAGGTTCTGACTGGCATCTTCCTAATTGATGCAATTGGGTTGTGCTACGTAGAAAACCTGGAAACCTTGGAACTAAAGAGTTATGAATTCTTTTTCCTACCATTTCATTGCTGATTGATTGTCCTATATTGGGATATATTTATTGACTTTATTCCTTCATCAAAGTTTTATTGAGAGTGTTTATGAAGGTGTAGCCACTATCCTTTAAGGCCTTAAAACTTGAGAATATAAAAACAGAATTCAATATGTTTCTGTCCATCATTTCTCTACCTATATTCTCCCACAGATAAGATAAAATAGGCTATTTTGCTGAAATGTGGTATATTGAGAGTGAATTGTGGGAAATTATCTAATGTGAAAAAGATAATCTAATGTAATCAAAAGTAATCTAATGTGAAAGGCAGTGTTAGGATATACAGTGGTAGCTGAGTGTTGTAACGCATACCTGTAATCTCAGTTACTCAGGAGGCTGAGTCAGGAGCATTTCTTACTGAATGAAAACCTGGCCCACCTACTAAGACCATTTCAAAGTAAAATTTAAAAGGCTGAGGTTATGGTTCAGTGGTGGAGTGCATGGTTTGCATGCACAAGACCCTGAATTAACAAAAGATAGTTGGTGGTGAATAACTAGTGTAGACAAAGGAACAACGGAATAAAAAAGGTTGTACATAGCAATAATCTTTTAAACTCTTGATAAGTGAAGTGGTAAATGAAATTATTTCAAAGCAAAATAAAGTTAGTATGCATCTTACTATCAGAACTTTTGCTGAGTTATTATTATGGGGGATGATTTCAGAAGATTGTATGCCATTAATTAAAACATTCAGAGCTCTTCAGTGAGGGGACAGACCTTTTGCATTAATTCACATCTGGCTCTGTGGGAAGCCAATGTCTTATAAATTCTTACATATTTGCATATCTTGCATTAAATATGTTTCCCTAGGCAGCATGGATACCAGCAAACATCAAGTCACCTTTAGATTCAGTTATGGTGAGACACCCAACAGCCAGTAGCAGGTAGCAGGAGTAACATTCCATAGTGCTATGGTTTGGATAAGTGTCTCCCTAAAGTTTGTGTACTAAAGGCTTCATCACCACTATTGAAAGGTGGGGATAGCTTTAAGAGTTGGGGCCCAGAAGCTGGTCTTTAGGTCACTGGGGTCTTGCTTTTGATTGCCAAGACTCTAGCCCTTTCTGATGGGAGCAGTTTTACTCTGCCAAGACTCTTGCCATAAAATACCGACTCCCCACGGTCCCAAAGCAATTTTATCACTTGGACATAGACTGGAGCCTCCACAACCATAAGCCAAAATAAACTTCTTCTCTTTGTAAATTGACTCCGTCACGTGGTTGTTATTGTGGTGGAGAGTCAGAAAGAATGGAAACTAATGGGCCAAGAAGGCTCAGAAAAGATCAAGACTGACAGCCAAAGTCTACGTGTACTCACTGGCTACAAAGAGTTTCTTAGCCCTGGCTATGCACTAGAGTTGCCCATGGAGCCTTTTAAATACTCTAATAAATGAGCCTGCTAGGAGGGATCCTGATTCAATGGGTCTCACCTGAGACCCTGGCATCAGTGCCTAAAATCGTCACAGAGCCAAACGAGCAGCCAACATGGAGAAGCACTGCCCTAGAGAAAGAGGGATTAGAAAGAGTTGCTCAAGGGATGAAGCCAGTAGACACAGGGTCTAAAGGCCAAGATGGTGTTGATCCATTTACCCCTGGGAGGAATGCTCCACCATTACTGTGGCATGAGAAATATATCTCGAAAACAAAGATCAGATGGATACACAGCATTTGTTGCTAGCCAGCATATTGCCTGAAGTCATTCGGAAACAAATGTTAGGGACTGTTTTTATAACGTGAAACCTGAATCAATGCATTTTTAGCAAGTTGATCAAGAAATGATGCATTCCTTTCCAATAGAGTTACAATAAATTCATTGTTAAAAAGGATTTTCAGAGAATTTTAAAAGACATGTTGGAGTCTGTGAGTAGAGAAAGAATGGTATAGGGCTCAGAAATCTGACAAAGAGGACTTGAATGACTGAAACGAATTTTTAATAGTATCTTTTAATCATCCTTTATTTTATAAAATAACCTCTTTTCTAGGGGGATTCTTTTCACTATTTATTTAGACCTGTGTATTTCCAGAGGAGATGCTTTACCTATAAAATGAAAACAATAAAACTATAAACAAGCCTATCATACAGTCCTTCTGAAGGATGAGGTGTATTCCTTTTTATATGAATTCATTTCATAATTGAGAATTGGAAATTGTCGAGCAATCATTGCACACACAGGTTTAATCTAAGGAGAGTGAAAATCTCCAGCGTCTCTTCTGTCATTTGGCCTTTAAAGACATTTAAAATAACTTGCAAAAGGAGACTGAGAATTCCCTCACAATCTGAAGACTGACAATGAGCTAATAAAGGAAACTAGGCAAGCCGTGGGGCAGTTTAAGTGTTCTATCAGCCTTACCAGCACTGTGTCTCTGTGAGGTTTCCATAAATGTCAGTGCTACAACATCGAAAGTGAAGAAACTAAAAGGAAGGAAGTGGGAGTCAATCTCTAAAGCTACACAATGAATCAAGAACAAAATATTAACATACTGGTTCTCCTGGTAGTGCCAGCATTGAGTTTACATAAGTATTAGATTTTTTCCAAAATCCAATGTGACAGGCGTCCAGAATTGATAGCCCATCCCCTGGTTTGCTGCTTATCACTGTGGGACTTGACCATAACCTTCACTTTCAGCTTCTTCTATAACCAAAAGACAATATATATTTTGTAGTATTGTGAAGTTTTAATGAGATGAGTGTAAAGCGTAATGCTACTTATTAAATAGAAATTATTACTGATGTTAATTATATTTTTATTATTGACAGACTCAAAATTAAATCCAAATAGACAGTTTCCTGCACCAGAACCCATTCAAAGTCTTTTTAAAAATAGTAATTGAAAAACATTGTGAAATTAGCCACTATATTTTTTGTTCGGAATCACTGAATCTACTGTGCCGTATAGTGGGGTTAGTTCTTTCAGTTTCCATATAACATCTCACCTAGAAGTCAGAATATGAGAAGATAAAGTTTTTCTTTCTTTCTGATTTACTATTTACATCTCTTAAAAATAGAGAGCGTAGGGCCGGGGGTTTGGCTCAGTGGTTTTGCCACCTGCATCGCAAGCACAAGGTCCCAAGTTTGATCCCTGGTACCAAAAAAAAAAAAAAAAAAAAAAAAAAAAAA
>NW_022900930.1:6813769-6845959 GCF_012274545.1 Fukomys damarensis | reverse complement strand
AAAAAAAAAAAGAGCATTAGCTGGAGAGCAGAATCAGAGGATTTAAAGCTATAAAGGACCTTCAAGACTTCTTGAGCAAATATCTTCTTTTATGAACAGGTGAAAAATCTTAATTCAAGCCAAAAGATGCATTCAAATCTTGCTGCTATTCTGGCACATGGACAGTTTTGGAAGGAAGATACACACATTAGCTATCATTTTTGCACCTAATCATTCTTCCTTTTTATAACTTTGTTATTAAGTTATTTATTGATTTTAGTGGGCTCAACCTAAATTATATAAATATTACAGCTTTATTGTGTATATCTTATCCATCTAAACTTAAATACCTTATGTGTCCTGGGAAGCCTTATATCTTCTCTGTTAGGGCCAGGTTATCTCCATGAAATTCCCTGCCAGTCTTGCTAGAATAATCACTCCCTACAACAATGAGGAGCCCATTCGAACCTGGCATGAAACTTCAGGGTGGTGTTTTCAATCACAAATTCCAATAAATTTACATCTTGTGTCTTGCACACAAGACAAAGATGAAAATCTAAATTAGACATATATACATACATGTCACTAAACTAGCTATACATAAAGACATCGTTGTAGTCCAATGCAGCGTTATAAGACATTATCACTTTAATTTATTTTGAAAATGGTAAGTGGGAACTGTGGGATCACAAATCAACCACTGTGTGAGTAGAGAATGTAGAAAAATTTAAGAATTTCTGACTTTAACATTACAAAGCAATGCCTTAAATCCTGTGTCATTTGTTTGTGTTCTGTGAGGTTGACAGTGATATATTCATCAGAGAGTTTCAGTAAAATTTACCCAAATTTGAGTGGCTACAAGCAAGGAATCCGGTGCCTTGAAGAGTGGTTTAACTCCAAGAATCGCATTCTTCATAATGGTAGCATCCTAAAATTTTTGTATTTCTTATTATTTGAATCAGAAAAGGAATAAAAGAAACTAAAGTGTGTGTAGGGCTTTGAGGTTTTTAAGAAGTTATTTTCTGCAACACTTTCAACATAAACTGTGTAGACAGAGTACAAAAAGGAAACCACAATAAGGAAAACGAATCTTAAGAGGTCAGGGGGCTTAGGAGGGCAGCCAAGGGACGCCATTTCAATTTTAGGATGCTCTTGATATATGGATCTGAGCACAATCTGAAAAGAATAATGCAATATTTTCCTGACCTAGAGTTGACCCAAATCCAGTCCAAACATGGAAAAGAGGGAAAGCGGAAGATGAAAGCTGGAGATCATCAATTTTGTAGCAGGTTTTTGGTGGAAAACACCAACAAGCTATCCAGGAAGAGAATTAATAACCGAAAATAATGTAAAACAAACCACAGGTAAGAAGACATAAGGTGCACTAAAAAATGTGAATTTAAATATGATCCTTCACATTGGCACAACTTCAGGTACGATTCCTTACACACAGGTGCACACCCATATGTACACACTCATACACATGCTATTCTCCCTCCTTTCCTTTCCTGCTCCTTTCCTTCGTTCTTTGCTCTCTTCTCCTTCTTCATCTCTCTTTCTTCATTATTTTTCATCTAAAATGCACTAAGTTAACTCGGAAGAGTAATGGGATGTTGAGGACTAGCTGATGTAAGACAAATAAAAGGAAAAAAGGAGCTGTATTAATCATGGTCCCCCAGGGAAACAGAACCAGCAGGATGCATCCCAGAAAAACAAAACTAAAGGATTATTACAAGGAATTGACGCACGTGATGATGCTAGCTGGAAAATTTGATCTGAAGGCAGATCACCTCTGCTATCAAGTCAGAAGGGGCCAATGGTTTCATTCCAATCTGAGTCCAATGGGCTGAAATCCATGATCCTTTGTGTGAAATTCCAGGTTAAGCGTTGCTAAGTACAAGAATAGGCGTCTTATCTTCAATTCACAGAAGGAAAAACTGAGTCACTCTTCAAAGGAATGGCTTTCCTTGTATCACAAAACAATGTCACAGGTTTGGAATTTTAAAAATTGTTTTACAAGGGAGATAACATAATTTTCCCCCTTTCTACTTTCCACGGATGTAATCAACTCAATTATAGCTGCCTAAGAAGAACTGCCAATCTGTAGCTGTCTGGCTTCTTCCTGTCTCCCTGTGCCTGAGACGAAAGCCTAATGTATTTGCTCTACACTTCCCTTACACTGCTTAAACCACGAAGAAAACATTACCCTAATTGTGCACAACGTGCGCCATCTCCAGGCACAGCTGTCAGTCCATTCCTTCCCAGCTCAGCCATGAAGGAGTCTCACCGAGGGTGGAGCCCAGTAAGACCTAGAGTGCCAGACACTTTCCCGCTAAGCTAATAACGTCCATTTTTGCTTTGCTAGCTATTTCCGGGAAAGATAGCCGTCAGCCAAGGCTTCACGGTCTATAACTCTTCCTTTATTGTCACTTTCCCTCCTCCCTTCCAGGGCCAGCTTGTGAGCCAACCCCCAAACACAGCCCATGGAGCAAAAGATTAAGCATGGCTTGGAGTCAGCTTCCTTGTCAAACAAGTCCACAGAGCTTGAGCAAAAGCTTCAACAAAGACAGATCTGCTCTGGCAACTGGTCCACCAGGAAGATGCCTGTAGGAAAGGAAGTTGGTTTCAGAGACTAAAACTGACTTCTGGATACTTAGAATACAACAGTTTAATATTCTCTCCTCTTCTGTAAGTAAAGTCATTGGGATTCACTGTTCATTGCTCTGGAGTTTTCCGAAACTGAGATTGCTCAAGCAATGATTAGAATGTCTGGTATTTATTAAAAATTGGGGGTGCAAAGTATACTTACTTGTATTAACTCCCTTGAACATATAAAAGCAAAAATGTGTATTTTTAACCAGAGATCTTGGTTCAGGCCTTTCTTCTAATCTTTGCTAAGGTGTTCCCTAGAACAGATTACTAATGTTCCATAAAATCAAATCATCCTCTAGAAATTTAGGGATAGTCATGCCTACCTCCCTCCTTAAATTACTGTTGGATGATAATATGTGTGTGTGCGTGTGTGTGTGTGTTGTTACATATGAATCGCATAATCTAGAATGTATGACATTGTTCATTAAATGGTGGCTATTACTTCTAGCCACAATAACCATGTAATTTTAGCAGTAAGACTACTAAGGCTAAGATTTCACACACTTGCTAAAGATCACAGAACTAAAGAGAAAGCAAAGTTACAAACATATCACTTGAACATATACAAAGCTCTGTCATTCTGGAAACACACTAACTGGGCACATATTCAAAATTTAGGGAAGCCTTCAGTTTGTCACATGACAATTTTTCTCTCAATGCTTTATATTTTAGATTTTGGATGTTCTTTGGATGAGGAGCTACGTTCGGGAATAAGAATTTAGTCAGAATTGTATACCAGTAGAAAAAAATTAGGGTGGTAGAAATGAGGTAGGAGGGTATAAGAATCATGTGTGTTATGCACTTACTTCAATTACCTCATGGAATAAGACTAAGATAAAGAGTCATATCTGTCAGAATGAGAAAAAACTATGAAGACTGAACACATCAAGCAGTGCAGAGAGATAGGTCATGGTATGAAGGGCAGCTGTCACCATCAGCAGGAGGAACAGGGTGAGTGAGGTAGAAAAGGGTTAGAAATCTGTAAACAGCTATTTGCATCCACAACATATTGCAGGGCAGCTCATAAACAGCCGTGTTACCATCGATTGGCAAGTTGGTACAGGCTATAATGAACCCCCATGCTTGGCAAAGGGTTACATACTTCCGGCATACAAAATGTCCTAATGATTCCTGTAGGGTACAGAGGGCCAGCAGAACCTAATCTGCAGATACTGCCCTCCTGCCTTACAAGCAGGCTCCTCACCGTGCTGCAGCTTTGGCCACTCATATCCAAGGGAATAAAAGCTCTCATCGTGTGCCTGGTACCATCCTAAGTGCTTTACATATTCACAGCAATCCTAGAAGCTAATGCTGATGCTAACCCCATAACGAAATAAGGAAAGTGAAGCATAAAAAACAGGAGATTTTTCTAACATCATTCAGCTCATAAATCATGAATATGACATTTGAACTCATGCCCTCTAGCTCAAATGCACCTTCTTGTATTCAGCACAATATATTCTATGTCAATTACTTTGAAACTATCTGTGATCCAACATATATTATTTTGTATTAATGTACAATATGTTGTGAGAAAAACAGTGCTATAAAACACACTAGAAGTCAGTTGATAGAAAAATGAAATTTCAAAAGATACCTAAAACACAACTTCAACTTTTAAAAGCATCATTAGGTCCAACAGGCATAAAATTAGTATGTGAATTGTTACAAGAATTTCTAAATGCGTTCTCAGGGCTGCTTCTCCTTCTTGTTGCCGAGTGCCGTGGGGCACCTGTGGTCCCCGGCCACACTTTGAGCACCACTGCTCTAGGTTCCGTGGGGCTGGGCACAGGCTTGTGTCAATGAGAGCAGTGAGGTCGGCTGTTGTGTACAAGGTCAACTCTGAAATCACGACCCTGTGGACCTCACTTCTGTAATCGGCCGAGTCAAGCGATGTCTACCCTAATTAAGAATTTAACAGCAGGAGTGGTTTTGAGAACTAACATCAGGATTTATTCTGTGCCACACTGAGAGAATCTAAGTGTTCTGGCATACCAGCTTATAAAATCAATTTTGCAGAACTTCTCTCTCCTCAAGAACTCTCAATCTTTTTACCCCCCGCAAAAAGGTCTTCTACCTTAAAATGAATTTATCTTTCTCCTGTTTTCATTTTTTTCTCATGACCCAAACTGCTTAATACATGCTTGAAAAATGACAAGTACTCAATAAGTGTTTGTGATTTTAAATCCACCGTTATTTCAACAAATATTTTTGTATTAAATCTCTAGTTATGAATGTGGGAACGACATAAATTTGAAATGACAATGCATTTCCTGTCAGGAGGTTAGAAGTGAAGGGAAAATATTGCAGATGAAGAAGTTAACAACGTACCACTCTGGCATATTGATTATTTAAGCTAAATGGCCTTACAAAAATAGCAGGTGCAAAAAGATCCCTCTGACCTTCATGCTGTTTCTTAAAAGCCAAAGCTGAAATTCCCATGAGAAAGATATAGTGTTCTTATTGTCAGGAACAAGAAAGTTGAGGCCAAAGAAGAGCTCTACAAACCCTGATAAACTAACATTTATTTTTCCAGTTCCTTCTCCATCCAAGTTTCTACCCTAACCTGAGACAGTTTCCCTTGTCTCTTCCGCACAGCTCAGTACTCTCTACAACCCTGTGTATACGTAACTGACTTGGTTACTGTGCGTCCTTTCTATAAGGGCTCCACTGCCATATAACACTTATATTCAACAAATTTGGTTTTTATACCTGTTGATTTATATCATTTTAATTCGTAGAACAGCTGAGACTCTAAGAACCTTGGAGTGTAATTTTACCTCCTATGCACAGCCAAATATCAAAAGCAATAACTTACTCAAACCAATTTGGAGAGCTTCAGAAGCAAAGAGTTAAACTCAAAATCACTTTATTAAAAAATTCAACTATTCTAATATCCATGCTATAAACTTAATGTTCTTCTTATTATAACTTGGAGGCTTTAAGAAGTACATGACTGCTCACACACAATAAAGACTGTCTTTATAATAAAATTTTGTATAAATGTCTTTAAATCAAGAGTGCCAAGTTTTGTGTTATTCTTAAAAAATACAATGAGGCATTATTTTCCTAGTGATTCATAAATATGAAACATGAACTTTGCCATACACAAAGATCAATAAATCCATCTTAGCACCTATTAAATGCTGAGAAATGTACTGGGTACTACTGGGTAGGAATAGGTAGGCATTAAGAAAAGAACATGAAATTGAGTTCTGTTCAAAGACTATACAGATTCATTGGCAAGGCATGAAACTAAGAGGCAATATTGTATCTTATCTTGATATAGCAGACTGTTCTAACCCCAAAACCCCCATAGTTCCACCTACTCTAACGTCCACTAACAGCATACAATGAAGAGTAAAAGCCTTAAAATATCTAGCATTGTCAATTATCTCATTAGAATTTTATGTACTATTATAGTTTTTCACACCAGAGAAACTATTCGGTATTTACACTTGTGATTTATTTCACTTAGGAGTATATCCTCAAAATGTATCCATTTTCCTGTGAATAAGAAAAGGGACCAGAGAAACTTCGGTATTTACACTTGTGATTTATTTCACTTAGGAGTATATCCTCAAAATGTATCCATTTTCCTGTGAATAAGAAAAGGGCTAAAGGTGTGGGGAAAGTGGAATGGGTAGGGGAAAGGGAATAAGGGAAAAGAAAAAATATGAGAAAATGAAAAAATGGAAATAAAATGTTTGTAAATGGGGAGGGGAGGAGGAGGTGAAGGGAGGGCAGGGACAAGGGGAAAAAATGAGAATCAGGATCTGTCATGTAAAGATACAAGATCCCAATAATGAATGTAACTGCAGTGTATACCTAAAATGTACCAATAAGCTCAATTAAAAAAAATATCTAGCAAGCTGGGTATGGAAATGCACACCTGTGATTCCAGCATTCTGGAGGATAAGGTGGAAGTATTGAAAGTTGGAGCCCCACCTAGGCGTTACAGCAACTTGGGAAGCACTGTCTCAATACATAACACATGCATTCACAAATAAAAAGAAAAGGCTGGGTATATAAGTGCAAGTACTGTGGATTACATTTCCTGTATAAATAAAAAAGTTACACTCTTCAGTAAGCCTATGTAAGATGCTCTACATAACTATTGTCTATGTCTTTTCTGTTCCTTACATTCACAATTTTAAACTTATGAAAAAATTTAGAGATCTATAGTTCAGCTTTTTCACTATGTACAGTGGTCTGGAATCTAGGGTTCCCCTGACTCACCCTTGCTAGAGTCTTTCTCTCAGACATAGAAAGAGGAGCCAGAGAAGACCAGAAAGTGAAAACACTTTGTATTTGCTGAAGGAAGTAAAGATCCCACAGCCGGTTCACCATGAAATCTGGGGCTCTGGCCCTGTTGTATGGGGTAGGGACTCAGTCTCCATCTCGCTTAGGGTCGACCCTTGGTTGGGTGGATTTTGGGCTTGTTGCTAGGGCTTTGGTCTTGTGGGCTAATGGGATTTGGGCAGGAATGGCAGCCTGCACTAGGAGGGACAGCTCTGACGGCACGGGTGGGTATCGACACCACAACCTCTCAGCTTCAAACCACAAAACTGCTTGAAAACTGCTTGGTACTCATGGTCACACAGAGGCTGCTTTATCTACCCTCTAAGAAGGGTGCAGATCTTTATTTTAACTCAACCTAAGGGTCCTCTCAATCCCTATACTTTCTTTCTTTTTTTTTTCCTTCCTTTTTTTTTGCTCATTGAGTTTATTGGTACATTTTAGGTATACAGTAACTTTACATTCATTACTGGGATCTTGTACCTTTTACATGACAGGTCTTTCTAGGGAAGAAAAAAGAAATTTCTAAATCAGCTCCAGAAGACCATGTGCACTGACTCCCCCTCCAACCCTTGGCTCCTCCTCCGGCTAATGTAGGTTGACCCACAGGGTCGGGATGACTTTGAATTGGTGCACAGTACGACCTGCTTCCCAACATACCCAGCAATTCATCTAGAAAATCCACATGCTCAAAGTAGGCTTCAGTTTAGACTGTGTGTCAAAGTCCTAACACATTCAACTTTTGTCCCATAATCAATAAAACATCCCCAAATTTCTCAATCCTGCGGATCAGTGGTCGCACTTCAAAATCTCCCTTTCTCTTTAAGGACTGTATGCATTCCTTGCTAGGTATTTCTTTCTAACATATTCTGCTTTGTCTCCTTTTCATATATTCTCTCACTTGGAATGAATTTCTCTTATGGTCAGAGTGGACACCTCTTCCTTCAGCCAGTTTTCATTATCCTGTTTATGCAGTTCCTAAATGATGGTACCCCTGGAGAAGAGCAGGGGTAAAGAAAGCTTTCTGTACTGGAATGATTACATGTGACCAGAAAGTTACATAAATGTCTTACTTTTTAGCAGATGATTTTATTGTGGCTACTCTTTAAAGGGAGGAGAGAGTTCTTCTGACATTGCTGTTGGAAAGTGAATTATCCAGGGTGGCCTAGACTAAGTCACATTAGTAAATGAAATCATAAATCTTAGTGGGAATATGCAAAAAATAACTAATTTCTCCCTTCTGCCAAGTCAAATGTGAAGTTCTCAGCCGCTAGGGAGTCCCAGAGCCAGGCTCTTTGCATTTTATGGCATCATTACTCCAGAGGGCAGGCTTTCTGTGATTCAAGGCAAAACTGAAAGCTCTGTGTCCTACAATCCAAAAAGAAGAAAAAAAAAAAGTCCAGAATTTCCTATGACACATTATGGTCCAGCTCATGAGCCATGAGAAACTCTCTCACCACCTTACCACTGGCCTCAAATCCCGTGCCTATCTGCACCAAAACCAGAAAATGTAATTTTCCTATTTGTTCAGGAAGACAAAATGCTTTTTATTCTCCTTTTGGTGTGTAGGTGGTGGTGGGGTTGTCCTTGTGGTTTCTATACATAGGCAATCTCTGTCATAAGATAGCTGTCATAATAAGTGCATAGGTTCTGTAAGAGTTCTCTCTCTCTCTCTCTCTCTCTCTCTCTCTCTCTCTCTTTCTCTCTCTCTCCCTCCTTCCCTCCCTTCCCTCCTCCAGTACTAGAAGTTATGAGAAGTCGAACTCATGGCTTGGATACCTGGACACATGAGGGATAAATGCTTTATCACTAAACCACATCTCCAGCCTCTTTCTATTTTATTTTGAGATAGGGTCTTGCTGACATGCTGGCCTCAAACTTCCAGCATGGGATTTTTCTGCCTCCACCTTCAGGGTAACTGGGATAAAGACAAGCACCACAGTAAATACCATGACTTTTCTATTTTCCTTCTTCTCATATTTTTATAGATATTATATTATTAATACCATCACTTACCATGAAGAATACGGTGTTAGAAACACCCTTCAAAAGGCTTTTTCTTTTCACAAGGAAAGACAGTTCTTTAGGTTACCTCCTAGCTGTCTTCAGTAACTCCACGGTCCACGTACGGCTCCTCAGCTTGTCTAGTTCCCAACCAAGAAGATAGGAAACACACTCTGGGGGAGAGGGGCACCATCTCACCAGGGGAGGAGCTCTGAGTGTCCTTGACAGCAGAGAGCCCTATAGTAGCTGTCCAGAGCTTTGGCCCTAGGCAGGGAGAGCCTCACAAGCAAATAAGAGTAGGTGGTGCATTGTGGAACAGTTTTCCTGCATCATAGTTCTTCCAGTGTTTTTTCTATTTCTCGGGACCTTTGGTATGAGATTTTGTTTAGCCCTTTTCAGTCGATGAAATTTCAATGTCCCACTAAAATGCCTAATTCCCCAAGGGAATCTTTCCTACAAGCTTTAGTGCACACTGGTTAACTCCCCAAGCCCTCAATCTCAAGTGTCAGCCATGTGCTACTAACGGCTGAACAGGGACCTCCCAGGGCAACACAGAATGGCTTTTTACTGCTTATTGCTCTCAACAACCCTTGCTCATTCTCCAAGACCAAAACCCACCTCTGTGCCTCCACGTGTGAAATGCTGAAAAGGCTGGAAACGAGAGACAGAAAGATCACCCACCTTATTGAATTTATCTTGTATTATACTTTTTTTTCCTCTCTCTAAAAGATCCAATTTTCTGTAGCAGAGAGTTTGGTTAACACTTAAAGTTCCCCCACTTGACAAGAGAATGAAAAGACATAAAGAAATGGCTAATAATCCACCTTCTGCAGAGACAAGGCAGGGGATATATCTTCAGAAAGCAGTCATCCTTCTAGACACTTGAACAGGTGCTTCTGGAAGAACTGCGAGGATTTATTTCCTATTACAGTTGAAATTTCTTCAATGCCCTATTTTTTCCTTTAGTGTAAAACTCAACCCTTCCTCAGGTCCGAAGGGAGATGGTTCCTCCCGACTCCTGTACGCCTCTTGAAAATTTCATGGCATTTCCATGCTTTATCAAGTGTCTTTTATTTCCCCAACTACATTTGGAATCTGGACAGAACTAGATATATGGTCATTTCATATCAGTATACTCTTGACAGCACATCAAAATTAAAAGCTTAATCTATAACCTCATAGCCAAAGATCATCACAGAAACACCTTCTGAAACAAGAGTTAACAATCTGATCCAAATGCAGGTTCTTCACAGGGCAAAAATCGAGATCCTGGATGCATGTGAAAATCAAATGGAATTATTAGTCTATCTTCTATTTTGTGAATGCTTTGTTTCTTAAAGAGAAAAGTTGTAAAATTTATAGTGAAACATTCAAGTCTCAAAATGTATAGAAGTTTTGACCTCCATGTTCATAAAATACTCAAGACATTTTTCTGGTCCTTGTTTTTTTGGGGGGGTTGAATTGAATTCCACGCTTATGGGAAAGACAAACATTTTTCTCCACATTTACAAATGCCACAAAAATTTTATTTCATACTGAGAACTGCAGGTATCTGTTTGAAGCATTTCAGGATGAACAATGATGAATAGGCCCCGTACAAAACAATCTCCCACTTAACTTAGGGGCAATGAGGCAAATACAAAAATAATAAAAGTGCATAAGCTTTGCTGTCATGTGAAGCATCTAAGCACCCCGTTTAAAAAGTTCAAAAGTAATCGCATCCATTTGGATGAACCTGATAAGTAATGACATAGGATGGATTTTGCATGAAGTCTTGAAATAGAGTAAAAGAAGAAAGACAGAAAGAAGACATTAGAAGGGAGGAACAGTCAACAAAGGGAACAGGAACCAAAGGGAAGCTATTTTATCACTCCACAGGATTTGTGACAAAAGAATCTTGTCACCTCGTTTAATTTACTGCAAGAGGTCGTCTATCATCAACTTTATTTGGATTTGTTTGTTTGTTTGTATATTTATTGTGGTACCAGGGATCACACTCAGGACCTTGGGCTTTTGAGGTAGGCACAATGCCGCTGAGCTAAATCCCTGGCCCTATTTTGTTTAATTTACTCAGTGTAAGCAAAATTGGGTCAGGTGTGGTGTGTGTGTGGTCATTACACTTTCTTTCATGGCTTAGTCTACGTTGATCATTTGAGGAATTATTGGCTTCCAGAACAAGTCATGCAGCTCTGACTCCTTTGCTAGTCCTTACATCTCGATGCTGCCCTTTGTACCATGATGTTCATCTCTGCCTTTAAATTTACTGAAATTTGGAAAATTTACATACACGTAACTTGCTCCCAAGCTGCAGTTACAGCTTTTCCTTTGGATTTGGATAAAAATACATATGACGATCTATAGCCTTTGAAATGTTTACATTGGAAACTATAATTACTTTAATGATCTTAATTAGAAAAATATTGTTGTATAAAACAAGACAAGTAGATGTGCCTTCCACACATAACTCAGATTTCCTGCACTGACCCTCTTATATTCAAGATATGGGGTGAAAATCAATTTAAAGACATCCATTTTTGTACTAAAAGTATAAATATAACTATACTTCATACTTTCCCCAGTTTACTCCAACTTCCCTCATCTCAGGCAATATAAATATGGATGCATTATGAATCTCTTCCTAATAAACTATAACAGGATTTTAAATCCATGCCAAGCCTGCCCTCGATCACAGCTGTGTTTTTTAGCACGACTAAGTGAAAGGAAATCAATGTCTGATTCATCCCTCTGTGGTCGCCTTTGCAATCTGAACTCAAATATTAATTAATCATGATGATGAAGGTACATGATAATTATTGAAAAACCTAGAAAACATAGCAACCACTTTAACAAACCCGATTCCTCCAACTGCTGCTTCCTTCCAGCCACGAAGGCAACAGCCACACCATCTGTCACCACCCTCCGCCTCCACTGCCTCCCCTCCCACGCCCTTTCTCCAGACTCGCTAACCTCCATTCTTTGCCAGACTTTTCATGTGAGTCCCTCACAAAGAAAACAAGTTTAAGGGAGGAGAAGATAAATCCTGCAGTTTCAGAAAGGTAGTTGCTGTTTTCTGCACTTACCTAAAAAATTAATTTTCTCTGAGCACCCAAACCAGTAATGTCTGCTATAGCAGATAAGCTCCTTGGGAGCAGGGACCATGTTTTCTTTAATTAGGTACAGGCTTTTTTAAAAGCTTTTCATCCTGGACCAAAGTCCCAAGGTCCCTATAGGTGCTCAATAAATATTAAACACAGCGATCATTGTCTAATGGCATTTATTTAGCGTCCCCCTGCACATAGCGCTGTTCAAAGAAAAGTTCCTCAGCCTGTTAGGAGTTTATACTTAAAAGTGGGCGGCACTGAAGGAGCATTGCATTAAACTGATGAAATGAGTGAAGTGCTTTGTGAAACATTCCAACGCAGAAAGAATTTACATTTACACAATGCTCTTCTGTAATTATTCATATTCTTTTGTTTGATAGGACTTTGCTCAAATCAGGTATCTGAGAATAAAGGATTCAGTCCTGGGAAAACTGAAGAAATACAGAGCACACTACTTACATAGGAGGCCTTATGACTTATTGCAAGTTACTGAAATTCCTAACTTTGTGAATAAGTGAGCAGCTTTCGTAAGTGCACCAATAACCATACCAATCAGCAATTTCCATGGGACTAGGTTTTCAGTGGCGTGAGGCGATGTTGAACAGACCCCTACAGCTTGCCTTTGTTAGAGCTAAGCGTATTCTTTCTTTAAAGTACAAATTATCATTTCTGTTGGGTATGAGTGGCAGACAGCATCAGGCAGATCCCCACCATCTTGTCCCTTCACTATCTGCCCTGAACCCCCAAACCTTAAGACCTTCATTTCATACCGAAGTTTAGAGAAGTGAATGGGAAAAACACAGCTGTCCTATCGCCTTGAATTACTCAGGCGTCTCGGTGGAATTTTGTCCTATTTGAATCTTGCAGTCCCGCTGGAGAGTCCTCTTAATTAATGATTATTTCATCTAAATAACTGGCGAGGGGTCTTGCAAAAGAAGGCAATAAAGTTAAAATGTGTCCCTACATGTGTATTTCTGGGGACACAGGCGTGTTTACTGAGCCCTCCTCCATGCACATATGGGGCCTTTTTTCACAATCAGTAGTAGTGCATCTGTAAGATACTCAAAGAAAATATTGGGCATTTGCAACCTGCATTTTAGACTTGAAATTTCTCTCATTACTGAATAGAATCAATTATTTTCTAGAACAAAAATCTTGGATTTTTCTGCAGGTAGTCATTTTGTCTTATCCCTTCTGGCTTGTGTGCAGAACCGAGGCTGGGACAGCGTTTAGAAGGAAAGGTGAGAAACTTTATGAGAAAAGGCTGGCACACAGAATGTGAGCACAGGAACCACGGTTTTCAAGACAACGAGTGCCAGTACCAGATCCTTTTCCATTTCCCAGGACAAAAGCAAACATAACTTTCCCTCAAGCAGATATTGCTTTAGTAGGAACAGACTAAAGACTACAGTAAAATCAATATGATTTCAGCAGCAGTAGTGTATGCTAGAATGAGCACAATATTTTGAAGGTAAATGTTATAACTTGCTCTCTTGCATACTTTATACCTGAACAAGCTACTTAACCTTCATGAGCATCTGTCTCCCCAGGGGGAGGCGCCAAAAGTTATTAGTAAGCTTAAATAAAGCAATATATGGACGTGCTCTCCAAAAAATAAGCACTCCATACAGTACTTTCTCAATCAATTAGCACATTTCATTCAAATTTTAACATTCTTGTGCATAGTTAAAAAAATCTGACAGTGAAGCATTAAAAAGGGTGCAGTTGACAAGACTACTTGTTTTATTTAACGGAGACAAAGATAATACCCATCTAATCATCGCTAATATTTTCATTAACAGTAGCAAAAATTTGAGTTTTTCATTTGGATTTCTCAACTTACAGTGAAAGTCACTGTATATGTAGACAAAACAAGAAACATAATTTTAGTGGTATATATTCATTACCTTGCAATATGCTTGACAGGATGTCACAAGAAAGTAAATTTATGTGCCCTCATCACTGAAACCTATAAAAATAATTGGCTATCACACGCCAGCCAAAGCACTTAGAACCTGTGAAAATCACTAAATATTTTAAAATATAGCATGGAGTCCTTAAACTTGAGAGAAGTTCTGCAAACAACCATGACCTCTGTAAAATTAGTACTGAACTGCTGAATATCTATGTGGAATATGTTTTCCAATTGACTTTTAAGGGGGTCCATGGGACCAAGGACTATGGTGAGCACAGTACTGTAGGAATATGATAGTTTTCTGCAGAGGCTCCAATATGAATGAAAACTGAGCCTTGAATATAAAGATGTGGAACAAGACTGGCCCATTTGCCTGCACAGTACTTCTCAGCTCTGGCCATAACATCACAAGGCATATCTGACAGTGACCACACCCTCACCCAGAACCCAGGGCAGGGCTTACTGTGAGCTCCTCACCTGCCCATCTGCCATTTGTGATCTTCCAGTCTCATGGCACTGTCTTATGTGAAACCATTTAATTCTGTCTTTTTAAAAATTACTCTAAACAAGGGCCAGAGATTTAGCTCAGTGGTTCCTCTGCCTGCCTCACAAGCACAAGGACCTGAGTTTGATCCCCAGTACCAAAAATAAATAAATAAATAAATAAATAAATAGCTCTAAACAATCCGGAGTGGCTCCTTCGGTCCCAAAGAAGAATCTAAAATATAGAAAAATCTAAGATATAGAAAAACTCTGAAGTGCTTCAGAGTTCAGAAATAGAGCAATATTTTAGTTTCCTTTTTTTTTTATTCATTACATTTACCGGTACCTTTTAGATAGACACTATGATGACATACATTATTGGGAATCTGTTCCTTTACATGATATATCTTGGGTCTTATTTTTTCCACTTTCTCTGCCCTCCTGTCAACCACCCCACCCCTCTCTATTTACAGAGACTTTTTTCCATATTTCCCTCCCTCTCCCAATTCCTCTTCCCCTTTTCTTCCTTTTTCACGTTATCTATTCTACATTTTGATCGTTATTTACAATTTCAGGTTTTCACATCAGAGAAACTGTTTGATGTTTCCACATGTGTGTGCTACATATTTCGCTTTAGAGTATGGCCTCAACCAGGCATGGTGGCGCACGCCTGTAATTCCAGCACTCAGGAAGCTGAGGCAGGAGGATCACTGTGAGTTCGAGAACACCCTGGGCTACATAGTGATTTCCAGGTCAGTCTCAACTACATAGTGAGACCCTGTCTCAAAAAAAACAAAAACAAAACAAAACAAAATGAAACAAACAAAAAACACGAGTATGGCCTCAATATGCATCCCTTTAGATAGAAATGTCTAGTTTCTCATTCTTTATGGCTGAGTAGTACTCTATTTTAATAAAAAAAAAATCACATCTTTATCCAGTCTTTAGCTGATGAGTAATTAGGCTGTTTCCAAGCTTTGGCTATTATAAAATATGCTGCTATTAAATATGGGTGCACATATATCACTGTGGTATGTTTCTTTTAGGAAGATACCCAGCAGGGGAACAGCTGGGTCAAATGGGACCTTCAACCCTTGTTTGTTGAGGGCTCTCCACACAGATCTCCACAGTGTTCATACCAGTCTACATGCCCACCAACAGTGGAGAAGGATTCCTTTTCCACACACCCCAACAAGAATTTGTTATTGGTTGAATTTTTGACAGCAGCCATTCTTTCTGGAGTGAGGTGGAAGCTCAGTGTTTTCATTTGCATCTCTCGAATGACCAATGATGTTGAACATTTTTTTTTTTTTTGGTATTTTATTTGCTGTTTCTACTGCTTTGTCTGAAAAACACCTGTTCATTT
The DNA here is from genome assembly GCF_012274545.1 of Fukomys damarensis. NCBI lineage: Eukaryota > Metazoa > Chordata > Mammalia > Rodentia > Bathyergidae > Fukomys > Fukomys damarensis. The sequence continues at coordinate 6,830,160 of NW_022900930.1, read as the reverse complement.
CAGATGCCCATGTTTTGACTGGGTTTTTAAATTTTGGAGGTGTGAATTTTCTAACTTCTTAATATACTCTAGGTAGTAGACCTTTATCTGAGGGACAGCTGGCAAAAATTATTCACACATTGTGGGTTATCTCTTCATTCTCTTGCTGCACAGAAGTTTTTAATAAGTTGGGATTCTAGTTATTGATTCAGTTTTCTAGTTCACTTTCAACTGAGGTTTGGTTCATGATATCTTTTCCTACACTTAGGTATTCAAGAGTTCTACTTATCCTATCTTCCAGCCGGTTTAATGTTTTTGCTTTAATATTTTTATCTTTGATCCTTTTTTATTTTAGTTTAGTGCATGATGAGATATTAGTTTAATTTTCATCTTCAACAAGTTGAAACCCAGTTTTTCCAGCACCATTTATCAAAGAGAATATCTTTCCTTGTGAGGTTGTTCATCTCCTTTGTCAAAAATGAAGTGGCTGAATAGATCTGGAGTTGTTTCTGCATCTTCTAACCTGTCCCATTGATCCTCAGGTGTGTTTCTTTGCCAGTACCATGATGTCTTTATCACAGTAGTTTGTACTGTATTTTCAAGTTGGGGATTTTCATATCTCCTACCTTGTCTTTGTTACCTAGAATTAGTTTTGCTATTCTAGGTCTCTTCTTGTTCCAAATAAATTTTGAATAGCTTTGGATTGCATTGAATTCATATAGCAGTATTGGAAGTATTGCCATTTTCACTATATTGTTTGTTTTTTTGCAGGATCAAAGGATGTCTTTTCATTTTCTGATATTCTCTTCAAACTCTTATTTCAGAGTGTGTTTGTTTTTAGAGTAGATTTCTTTTGTTAGGTTGACTCTTAGGTATTTCATTATTTTTAAATGCTATTATTAAAGGAGTTGTTTCTCAAGTTCCTCTCTCAGCATATCTGTTGTTCATGTACAAGAAGGCTAGTGATTTTTGTATATTGACCTTGTATCCAGCTACTCTACTGAATTTGGTTATTAAGCCTATAAGACTTTTGCTGGTGTTCTTGGGGTCTTCTCTACAGAGTATCATGTCATCTGCAAATAATAAAAATTTAACTTCCTCATTTCCTATCTTTATTCCTTTTATTTCTTTCTCTTGTCTATTTTTTTGTTTTTTGTTGTTTGTTTGTTTGATTGTTGAGACAGAGTCTCACTATGTAGTTGAGTCTGACCTGGAACTCACTATGTAGGCCGGGCTAGCCTTGAACTCACAGCTATCCTCCTGCCTCAGCCTCCCACGTGCTGGGATTATAGGCATGCTCCACCATGCCCGGCCTCTTTGTCTTGTCTAATAGCTGTGGCTAATATTTCCAAAACTATATTGAATAGGAATGGTGACAGTGGACATGCTTTTCTTATTCCTAATTTAAGTGTGAAGGATTTCAGTTTCTTACCATTTAGTATGGTGTTGGCTGTTGGTTTTTAGTAGATGGCTTTTATCAGGTTCAGATGAAGACCACCTATTCCAATTTTATGTGTACTTTTTTTTTCATGAATAGGTGTTGGATTTTTTTCAATGCTTTTTCTACATCTATTGAGATGGTCATATATAGTTTTTGTCCTTGGTTCTGTTAATATAATTTATATTTATTGATTTCCTTATGTTGAACCATCCCTGCGTCCCTGGGATGAATCCCACATGGTCAGGGTGTATGATCTTCTTGATGAACTTCTGATTTCTTTTTGCCAGTATCTTACTCAGGATTTTTGTATCTATGCTCATTAGGGTGACTGGTCTATTGTTCTCCTTTTTGGTTGGGTCTCTCTCTGCTTTTGGGATCGACATGTTGTTTGCTTCCAGGAATTAATTTGGGAGTATTACTTCCCTTTTGTTGAAGAGTTTAAACAGTAGTGGCAATAGATCGCTCAATGTCTTGTAGAATTCAGCATTGAAGACTTCAGAACTTGGACTTTTCTTTGCTGGTAAGCTTTTAATTATGTTTTAAATTTTATTGATTGATATTGACTTGTTTATGATTTTTAGGTCTTCATTTAACTTTGGTAATTCATATGTATCTAGAAATCTGTCCATTTCATCTGGGTTTTCCATATTATTGGTGTGTAGATTCTCAAAGTAGGTATTGTTGATCCACTGGATTTCTGCAGGGTCTGTTGAAATTTCACCCTTTTCATTCCTAATTGTATGGATTTAGGCCACCACCCCCCCCTTTTTGATAAGGTTGGTTAAGGGTTTCTCAATTTAGTTTATTCTTTTGAAGAACCAACTCTTTCCTTCATTGATTTTTTTTGTATCATTCTCTTAGTCTCCCTTCTATTGATTTCCTACCTGATCTTTATAATTTCCTCCCTTGTATGAGCTTTGGTTTGTCCTGTTCTTCTTTTTCTAGAAGCTTTGAGGTTCAGCATTAGGTTGTTTATTTGAGCTCACTCTGTTTTCCTAATATGAATATTCACTGCTATGAATTTCCTTCATATGACTGCTATAATTGTATCCCATAAAGTCTGATTTGTTGTACTGGGATTGTTATTTGATTGTGTAAACTGTCATTTCTTCTTTACTTTCTTCTGTGACACATTGTTTATTCAGGAGTGTATTCTTCAATTTCCATGTATTTGCAAAATTCTTTTGGTTTCTTTTGCTTTTGGTCTCCAATTTAATAACACTGTATGATCTGATAATATAGAGGGATGACTTCAATTCCTTTGCAGTTATTTAAACATGTTCTAGAATCAAGTATGTGGTCTATTTTGTAGAATGACCCAAGGGTAGCTAAACAGAATGTGTATTCTGATTTTGTGGTGTGCAAAACTCTATAGACATTTGTTAAATCCATTTGTTCAGGAGTTTGGTTGAGATCTAGTATTTTGTTTTTTACTTTCTGTCCAGTTGATCTAGCTATTTGTGACAGAGGGGTACTGAGGTCCCTCACTACTATTGTATTAGTGCTTATTTGATTTTCATTTCCATTATATTTGTCATATATACTTGTGTGCACTAGTGTTTGGTGCATATATATTTATGATTGTCATCTCTTGTTATTGGATTGTTCCCTTTACAAGGATGTAGTGGCATTCTTTGTCTCTCTTAATTAGTTTTTATTTGAAATCTATTTGATCTATAAATAGGATAGCTACTCCTGCTTTTCATTGGGTTTCATTCACAGGGAGAATTGTTTTCCACCCTATAACTTTTAATCTATGAGTTTCTTTATGAATTAACTGTGTTTCTTGTATGCAGCTATTGTGAGATCAATCTTGTGGATGTATTCAGCCAGTCTATTTCTTTTGATTGGTGATCTGAGACCATTAACATTGATAGTTTTAACTGATATGTATTGATTTAATCCTTGTTGTGATCTTTTCCGGTTTCTGGATTCTTCCTTTTTGCATTTAATATTCTGTCTTACCTGATGCATTCATTCTGTTGGGCTTCATGTGGTTGTGACCCTCATTGTTGTTTTCTAGAATATTGTTTAAAATTTTTTGGAGTGCTGGTTTGGTTATGATGAAGTTCCTCAGGTATTCCTTGTCATGAAAATAATTTATTTTGCCATCAATTTTGAAAGACAGTTTTGCAGAATGCAATAATCTGCTTTGGAGGTTATTTTCTTCACTCCAGGTTCTTCTTGACTTGAGGGTTTGTGTTGAGAAATCTATGATTCTGATGGGCTATTTTTTTTGTGTATGATTTGTTTATTTTCTCTAATTACTTGTAGTATTTTGTTCTTCTGTTGGGTTTCTGGAATCATGACTATTTTTTGCCTAGGTGTAGATTTTTTTTATTATTATTATGTCTAGTTGGAGTTCTATGTGCCTCACTTATCTGTATGTGAAATTCTTTTTCCCTGCTTGGGAAGTTTTCTGCCATTACATCTATGAAATTTTTTTGTGTCATTTGCACTATCTCCTTTTTCTTCATTGATCTGATCAGTCTTATGTTATTCTTCTTTGTATGTCTATCAGCTGTTGGGTTGATTTCTCCTGGTCCCTTGCTATTTTTAAGAAAGCTTTGTTTTCCTAGTCACTAATCCCAATCCTGTCTTACATTTCTCATAGTCTGTCCTCACCTTGGCTTATTCTGCTGTGTAAATTTTCAATGGAATTTTTAATCTCTTGGATATGTGTTTGTATCTCTTTTATGGATACCACTTGTTTCCTATGCTGGGATTCCATCATGTTCCTCAGCTCCTCTATTTTTTAAAATCTGTATCTTCTCTAGAGTTTTTAATCATATCCTTCACTATGGACACAATCTCTGTTGTTTTCTGAGAATTTTTTTTTCCAGATCCTCTTTCATTGTCAGTTCAGAGGGTCTAGGTATCTTCTAATGTCAACCAATACAGTCTGGTATGCCTTTTTTGAGATGACTCTTTGCTTTCCCAGTGGACTTCATTTCTCAAAAATCCTCAGAAAGGCTTTCTCTGTGCTGCTCACCATTGTGCAAATTCCTGAGTTCAGAATGATGGCCTTCTGGGTTTCTGTACTGGGCTGTCCCAGACAGGTTTCTGGCTGGGGCCTGTGCACCCACACCACTGGTGTCCAGGTGGGTTTCTGGCTGGGGTCTGCGCCTACTTACCAATGGTATCTGGGAAGGCCTCTGGCTGGCCTATGTGCCTATACAACTGTTCTCCAGGTAGGCCTTTGGCCATGGCCTATGTATCCAAACCACTATTGTCTTGGCAGGGCCATGGCTGGGGTCTGTGCTGCCAAGCCACTAGTGTCTGGGTGGACTTTTGGCTGTGGCCTGTGTGCAGTTAGTAATTTAGTTAACAGAAGTTTTCTTCCACCTGAGTACTGGTTCACACTGACATCTCTCCCTCCTGTTGTTTCATAAGCCGTAGTTTACTAACTGTGCTAATCACCCTCTAGCCTGGCCTTAGAGATTCTGCTCTTTTTTAATCCCCATAAGCATACATTCTGAAGGTTTGTTGTGTTATCAATAAAACATAAAATGTGATAGAATTTGTTCTCTGAATTCATGAAAGTATCTAGTGTAGTTTTCAGTTTGGGTTGTCTCTCATCACTTGCTCTATGGGAACCCAGAATATGAGTATGTTTTTGTTTGGTTTGATCTTGGTTTTCTTAGGGGTCTTGCTGTGTAATTCAGGCTGACTTTAAACTTGCAATCTTCCTGCTTCAGCCACCCAAGAGCTGGGATTAATTGCCTGCACCACCATGGCAAGCTCTCTTGTGTGAGCAGTCCTTTGGAGAGACCCATGTGGGAAGGAACTCATGTCTTTGAATAACACTGATATAGGCACATAAAGATAAACTATGAACTAGCACCCTACCAAAATGACAGAAAGACCAATAAATAAGTGTGTGTGTGTGTGTGTGTGTGTGTGTGTGTGTGTCCGTGCGTGTACATGCTGAGCCCTTTATTTGGACAATTTACAGAGTTTATCTCAGAAGACTGAAAGATTTTGAATCACCTGCTTTCTTTACTTCTATATTATTTCTGTTTTAATGACAATGGCTTCTAATAACTAAATACCTTCCACACAGGTCTTTTGGGAGACATGCTACAACGGTCTAAGTGCTTAGTAAGAAACTGGCAAGTGACACACACATAGAGACGAGCTAAATGGAAGTAAAATAAAAAGTTTATTTTGCCTGGCAAAGGTCGATCACACTCAAAAAGGCAGTGCCCGTGATTGACCCCTACTGGGTTGCAGCTTCCTCTTTATGTTTTTGCCTCCACCTCCTCCACACCTGTGATCTTAGCAACTCAATTAGAGGGGCAGGCAGCTCAACCTCCTCCAAAGGGGCAAGTCCTCCATGTGAAAAACAGCAGATTTGCCAAGCAGTTGTTCTAAGACCGAAACTAAACAGTTCTCACCAGCAGCTGATTGCAGTGGAGCAGAAGCTTGACCAGCTCCCAGGCTTAGCTGTTCAGGCTCCAAAACAGAGTACGCAAGTCTTCAAGTTGTCAAAGTCTCAGTTAAAAACAAAGGGAGATAACTTTTCTTTTGTCTGGAGTTTCCTTTGGGGGTCAAGACTGGCTTAGCTGGGGCCATGATACCTCACAAAGCTTCCTGAGCATCTTTTGTCTTAATGTTACCCCATAGTCACCCACAAAGCCTTTATCAAAATTCTGAATCATGCACTCAAGCACAGCTGGTTTAGTATTTGCATTTCCCATGATCACTAGATATTCCCTTGTCTTGTGGCTCAAGACAAACAAAGGGTGGGCATCACTCACACATTTTCCAGTCCTGCTGTGGGGTCTCAACCACTATCAGCCATGTTGGAACTAAAGGACACTGCCACACTACTGTTCCATTTTGTTCATATTAGATGCTTGCCACAGAATCATGGAAACAGGCCACACACAAGCTCTGTGACTTGGGGGAGGATCTTTAAGCATAAATGCCCCCTGCCTTTGTCTTGGTGCACAGATGAGGCTACCAATTGCTTTTGTAGTTCATTCCACTCACTCTCCTAGCTGAATCTCTTTCACACACAGTCACATAAGAAACTGACACATTTCCTCTTTGGGGCCCCTTACAAAGCACAATAACAAATTGAGGGCAATCGAAACCCTCACAAATGGCAAAATGTGTAGGATGAGTAGGCCTGTGCTGTACATTTTGCCAAAAGTGAGGATATAAATCTTCACAAATGGCAGAGACAGGAGAGTAATCAGGCCTTCAATCTGTAATCTGTCCAAACATTGAATTAAGAACCAAAACAAAACAAACTAGGATCGCCCAGGGAATCTCTCCATTCTGACAGATGATTTCACTCACTCACCTTCTTTCTGCTGTCTCTGTACCATGTTCCAGTGATGCACCGCTGGTGAGCTGGCCTCTAAGGCCTAGAGAGGGAACCCAGGAAACCCTGGGGCTGTGCCACTTTCCTTCCAGGAGGCGGACAGCTGTCCCCTCTGGTGGGACTAGGGTTGAGGCCCAACATAGGCTGTGTCAGTTAACCTTTTCCTTCCTGGCCGACACACCAAAAGTTGTGGAAGGAGTCGGCAAGTGATGTGCATACAGAGACAAGCTAAATGGAAGCAAAATAATAAAAAGTTTATTTTGCCAACAAAGGGTGGATCACTTATTTTACTTCCATTCAGCTTGGCTCTATGTGTGTGCCGCTTGCCAATTCCTTCCACAGCATAAGCAATGCGGGGGTCCACGCACTCGCAAGACAGGTGGAGGTAGCATATGGCTTTGCAAAGCATGCTGAGGTGACAGTGTGCTTGCTAGCTGCACCTCCTTGAGCAATGTGGAAAAGAAAACCAAGGTAAAGTAGCAGAACCTCGTGTAAGGAGAGTGTCATGTAAGTTGACAGAAATCTGTTTCTAGTTTGTGATTTTATGATGTCCAGGTCATATAATTCCCAGGGAAGATTTCCCAGGGAACAGGTTCCTAAGTTGAAAATAAGCTACCAGAGTGATATAAATATCTACAACTTGGATCAGAAGTTCCCAGTAGCATTAGCTATTGAAAATAGCAGAGTATTTATAGGAGTTATAATGGTGTGCAATTAGCAGAAGAAGAAATTCTGTTCTCTAAAACATTAGTCTCCATTGAAAACCTCTATCTGGATCCTACCCATTTTGGCATAATGTTTTTGCCTCCATTTTCTCAGAATCAATTTTCCCAGGATCTTTCCTTTATATATCAAATTCTTTCAACAGTTCACAATGGAGAAGGACTCCTACAGCTTCACTAGTGCACAATATCTATCGTGCTAGGCTGGAAGAGTTCAGTTCCATCAAGAACACAAAATCACTTGGATTGTGAGTATCTAGATAAGAACATAGTTGCTTGGATTCATTGGAATGGGTTATTAGTGAATTCATGAATTGCCTGAATGACTTCAATATCTAAGGCATTTTTATATCACCCATGATTTCCCTTGTGGAAATATTATATCAAGAATTTAAAACTTTCCCACAAACAAGACATACTTTCCTTATCCAGAAAACCTCCCATAGGCATCCATGAGATTAAAGAGAATCTCATCAAGCCGCAAAATGGTTAAGTTTGCAGATCGTTGCTCTCCCTCTGGCAATTCCATTGAAAAGGCAGAATAAACAAAAGAATATATCCATGGTAATACTGGAAATGAAGGAATAATATCCTCACACTGAAGACAGAGACATATAGTTGTAAATAATAGTTTCTCCAAAATAGAGTGACATTTTTTAAGCAGGAATTTATAATAAGGACTCAGTAGTGGAATCCAATTTCAAAATATAGACTAAAGGATGTAAGGCTCTTATAATAGTTTTGTTGTGGCTATTAATGAATCCCAAATCTTGGTGGCTTGTAGGAGTGGACATTTATTTCTCTCTTTTTAAATTCAAAGTTGGCTGTAGAAACTTTAATTAAGGTATGGATTGGATTCAAGTCCTCCCAAAGGTTTTCTTATTCCAGGTCCTGGGCTAAAGAATTGTATGCTGTCTGTGGTGTCTTGTTCTCATGGTCAAAGCATAATAAGGTCACTGCACATATGTAGTAATTTCCAAAGTTTCTGCTTGAAAATGAGACATATTGAATTTGTCAAAGTAAGTCACATGATCCAGCCCCAAATCATTGAAATGGTAATATACTCCAATCCACAGAAGGCATGGCAAAGATAGTGTAAGTATATGAATAACAAAGTCAACCACAGTTCTCATTTTTGGTCACAAAAATTCACTTATTAAAAATACAAAATATATATTGCCTTGTCTTTGGGCAAAAAAATCGCAAAGACTCTTTCAAATATGGCTGAGAAATTCAATACCTCAGGATAGTCCTTTTAGTGGGCCCAGTTATAAATCCTCTTTGCTCCAGTTATGTCTAACCTAAGATGACAAATTATATTCTCCCATAACACCCAGTGGACAGTGTTGAATCAGAAACAGGCTGATATGACACATCCAGAAATGGTGAGAGTAGATGATACCCACAGGTTTGGAACACCAACAATTCCTCAATATGGCTCAATACACTTCTTACTGGATCACATTCTGATGACAGAAAACTCACCAGACACAGTTTTGCTTCCTAAGAGTGACTGACTGTTCAGCCCACTTGATTCCTTTGGCTCTTGATTCCACCGTTGGGAATTCCTTCTTCTTTCATTTTTCTCCTTAGACACATCTGAAAAAGACTTTATTTATTTATTTATTTATTTTTATTTTTTATTTTCTTTTTTAAGGCAGGGTCTCACTGTGTAGTTGAGACTGACCTGGAACTCACTATGTAGCCCAGGCTGGTCTTGAACTCACAGTGAGCAGGGTCTCTGTGTAGTTGAGACTGACCTGGAACTCACTATGTAGCCCAGGCTGGTCTTGAACTCACAGTGATCCGCCTACCTCAGCCTCCTGAGTGCTGGGATTACAGGCATGTGCCACCATGCCTGGCCTGAAAAAGACTTTAGAAATGTCCTTTCTCATGGCATTTTCATTCTGCTTTCCACCTAAATATAGGGGTTCAAAGATGATGCTATATGTCAAAGAGCCACAGAAAATTTCAACGCACTTTGAAAATGCATTTGTTAAAAATTTTGCTTTTATTTCTTACTTATTTTGTTTGATTTCTTTCTATTTTATTCCACCAGCCCCATATGCTAATATACCTGGTTACAATTGTTTGTTGTATGGCTCTGCATTCATAACTCTGAGCTTCTTGGACTTCCTGAGAACATACTTTATTACTGTGATTATTATTTCTATTGTAAGAATCATTTTGACCGGCTGAAAGTATCATCCAGGGCCAGATTATTCCAAACAGTGAATTCCACTGAAGGTGCCGTGGTTGGACCTTTGTTAGGTCTTCACTCCAAGGTCACCTTGATCTCACTTTCACCAGACTTTCTCACTCAGAGTAGTTCTTGATTTCAGCTTTCGTTGTCAAGGCGACACAGATGCATCACTGAATGCTGCAATTGACAACATTTATACTTGTTTCTTTCATTCTTGCATTCAGAGTAATTTATTTGTTTTCCTTGAGCTAGCATCTTTTCCTTATTAAACCTGCTTTGATATAACCAGTACCGATCATCTCAGCTACTAACATTCATTCTTCCTACTGCAACAACCAAAAATATAAACTTCCAGATTTCTCTAAGGATCTCCTTGCTGTTCATTATCTTATCCTATATGCAGTGACATACATTTCAATCTAGGATTTTGTTTTAAATGGTATCATCCTCTTTCTGATAGCAAATTCTGTACTAATTAGCTTTGCAACAGTAACAAATACTCTGCAGGTCTCCTTTCCCTATGATGATAAACATTTGCATTATGTTCGCAGGTATCCAGTAGGTCTGTTCTAGGCTTCAAGAGAAAATAAGCTATGTTATATATGCTTGATTTTCAGAATGTAGACTAAAGAGCAACGGTTGTCTAGAGTATGGGGGAGAGACAATTGATGTGAATGCGTTTAATAAGTCCATGCCTGCATTTTCAATGGATAATGTAAGACATATGGCCAAATTCAGCATGATTGGGGCAGGTAAGGAAAATATTCCACAGATGTAATTCAAATAGAAATGAATGTATGCTAAATAATTGGGCAATTTGCCATAACCTAGCAAAAATTAATAACTTCTATTGAAGAAACTATGTCATGTGTACTTTCACAACATCAGGTACCTGTATTTGCCCCCAGCATAAAGCTACAGATCTAGTTTACTTCTCACAGAATAATTAGGAATTTTGATCCAGGAGACAATCAAAGCAGGTGCTACCGCCCTGAAAGTAGGGCAGCATTGCACATTGTTTCAGCCAGAAAACAGAAAATTCTGATACCACAGGACCACAAGATGCACACCTTGCACAAACCATGATGCATTAATTGGACAAGTTCAGGAAAGATCACTGCTCTATGAGACAAGAGATTTGCTTGATTTGTTCAAAAATTAATGTATGGACTGTTTTAAAAATTTGAGACAATGTAGCCATAATACACCCTTTAGAAAATCTCATCAGTTTCAAATATTTGTTTCACCTACATGGTCTCTCGACACAAGGCAGTTTCCTTGGTTCTTTGAGGACAGTCCACCTAGTAACAGGACTGCTTGAGTGACCCTCTGCTATGTCAGAGGCTAAATATAAATAACTGAAATCCTTGCTGCCTGCAAGGAAAACAAAGATTTTTCTCACATGATAGGAAATTGGTCAAATTGTAGAACCTTGTTTACAAAAAAGATTGAGAAAAATTATGAAAGAGAGGCTTAGAAATCAACACACAACAGCTAGCCATTACGGAAACAGAATTGACCAAAGAAATATAAAATAAGAAAGCAAATATGCACTTTTTACATATAAGAGTGAAACAAGAAGGCAATGAGAGAAAGAAAGACAAGGAGAACGGGAAGACAGAGGGTAAATTAAAGGAGAGAAATATAATGCCCAGCAATATTCAAAGTTCTTGGGAATTGAATCCTGGAAATTCCAGTTATTAAAGTAAAATGAATAGAAGAGATAAAGACCAGACTGTGAATGGGCTGTATACATTTAAACATAGAATTCTAAATTGGTATGCAGAAAGATCCAGACAAAGTATTCCTTTTGATTTCCAAGATGAGAACAAAAGAAATAAAATTTCTGAGATTCAAGCAAAACATGCAAGGTATGCAATATTATGTTGGCTATTTAATAATCCCTTTGACATGGAAGATTCTTGCAATATTTGGCAGACTCGAAGGCAAAGGTACAGGGGTGACAGTTGATGCTGGCCAGTCAGAGCCCATGTGTCATGGTGACACGTCAGGTGGCTTTAACGGAGACCATAGAGCAGAAAGCCAAGAGACAATGAGAGAAACATGCTCAAATGCCTTGAGAAGTAAAATTTTGATTTAGCTATCAGTAAATGACCAAGTAACTTCAGAATTCAAAGCTACGATATGCTACAGTAAACTACAATATGCTACAATAAATCAACACTGTCAAAGTCCTGAGAAATGCTAATAGTGATGATGATAATTACTATCCTCATAATTCTATTCTTTATAACTGAAAGTGTAAATAAGGACCAAAACAGTATAATAGGTATTGTTAAATAGGAAGAAAGGGTTCAAAAGCATACTGAGTGTGAGACAGTTTGTTAATAATTAAAATGTTACATGCACAAGCCATATAGTATTATTAGGAAATGAACTGAGAGATAGACTAACAAATGACAATATATTCTTTGAAGATCATGACACACAGGTTATTTACCATTATTATTCTCTAATTTTTTTGTTGTGAAAAATTATTTTTTTCATAGAATGGCTCATATATTTTCTTTTTTAAATCTACTTGTGTTTTTAAAATTACAATTTAAAAAAGTTATTTTCTTCATAATTACTTTGTTCCTTAAAGTTCCACTCAGGCAAAACCTTCAGTCTTCAACTGAAAAGGATCTTTCCTCTCCTGTAACCAGGCTCTTTAGTCATCTAGATTCTTTTCTACTCATTCAAATACTCTCACTTTACTTCACTTTCTGAGCTTGTCTATACTCAAGCACCAGGGAAAATAAAGACAAACTTAGGGAAATATGAAAATTATATTACAGACCATCCTAGATTTTTTCATTACTACACAGTAGGAACTGTGTGAAAGAAAAAAAATCTAGTTGAAAAATGTTTTTCATGAAGAAGCCCTCATCAAATTCCTAAGTTCTAATGCCAGGATTGAATTCTCTCTTTCAAGGCAGGTAGACACAGCTGGACTTCCTGCCTTGCTTTTGATTGTGTCCTCGACCCTATGTTCTGTAGGCTGACAATCATATCCATTCCCAGTGCGGTCCATGTCTGGCTCATAGAATGGTGAGCCCTAATTAAGGAAATTTAAGTTGAAATTTAGAGGAAACAGCGAATTTACTATTCCTTTGAGATCAAAAATTAAGACATGTTTTCCCCCAAAATATACAGTTCCAGTGGGTAGTAGATGATCATTTAATCATGTATTTTAAAAAGTTGATCAAATTTCTACCTTTGTAAAAGCTAGTAGAGAAGTTTCCTGCATGCATTTCATATTTTTATGTTTATTTTTGCAGTAGAAAATAATCAATATGATTTAGTGACCCAAATCTCTCCTTTAAAATAAGAAAGACTTAAATTTGAGCATAGTCTTTTCAATTTATCAGTTGTATGACTTGGAAATTGTTCTGATGTCTCAAAATTTTGATATTTTTCCTATATAAAATATGAATAACTCCATCTAACTAGCATGATTTGGGAAGTTAGAATTTATGAACAATGTACTTGGAAAATCATCTCTGTATTTACTAACTGTATTATTATTTTTTTATGGTCCAAGGGCTCTGGATTTTCCATCAATTATCCTAGGTTAGAGAAAGACTTCTGAAGAGGGGATCAATCTTGCTGTTTGGGCAGCCTGGTCAACGGGGATGTTGGTGAATGAAAAAATGAGCCGCTGTGTGGCCCAGATGAATTCTATTCAAATAACCTCAGCACATCTCTCCGGAGAGCAGTTCATACTGTTACTAGCTCATAAGATCCTGCCCTGTGTAATAGAAGTTGATTGGACCTGAACCATGACATTTTGAAGCAAAAATCAGGCTGCCTGGGATCTCAAAAGCTGATTGGAGTTTTGCCCTTCTTTGGCCTCTTTTTCAACTCAAGGTGGCAAGAAAAGTTTCAGCTAATGCTTTGGGTACTGCAGTCAAGCTATGGGAAGAGAAATTTCTCATGTCACAAGTTCCCCTGTCTCCCAGGAATTAATACGCTCACTTACTTGCCCTCTGGGAACATCTAAAATATTTAAAGAAACTTTAAATATAGAGATGAGGCCACAACTTCACTTCTGAACAGTTTCTGCTAACTCTGAATCTACCGTTAAAATTTGAGTATTCTTGGCATGGTTGCTGGCATGTGTTGGTAAATGCATATTAATTAACAAAATATCTCCCAGAAAAAAAGTATTGCCTAAATCATGTTTCATAACAACTTCCTACCTTGCTCCTTCCTGAAATAATATGGAGTAATAATTTCTGTTCTGACTTTTGGGGGAAAATACAGTTTGTGAATTTGTCTATGCCTAGGGTCTCCCTCCATATGGAAGAGCTCTTCTTGTCCCTGACTTTCCCAAGTTCCATCTTGCTGTAAGTTTATACTAGATAAAGAAGGCTTTCAGAGTGCCATCTACTCAGCAGGAGTTATCTCATGAGGCCTTGATTTTTCCAAAGGATTATTCTCCCAGTCATATCTGTTTTTTGCAAACTCTTTAATCTGGTCTCAATCCTAACTCTTTCTTTTGCCAGAGGTAAGTAAACCTTATATGGCAGTGGGGAACCTCCACAATGTCTGTAGGATGGGACCCTTGGGAAGCCCAGGTTCAACTGGTGGAGATGATCAGACAGTGCAGGACAAAGCTGATGGAACCTAGATCATTGACTCTGGTGGAGGATGGAAATTTTTTTTTTGGTACCGGGGATTGAACTTGGGTCCTTGCGCTTGCAAGGCAGGCCTCCAAACCACTGAGCTAAATACCCGGCCCTAAAATTATTTTTTAAAGAAGATGAAATTTCCCAGTCAAGGAAGCTTGTCCTTTCGTTAAATTTTGGTAATGATACAGGAAACACAGAATGGCTCCTGACTAGCCGGTACATTTCTGTTTAGTGGTAGAAGGGACACTGACATCATAGCCAGACCATTATCATAGTCAGGAGGTGTTAATGAGACCATCTCTGTCCAAAGGGTGTGCAAAGCTTTGACTCCTCTGGAAAACCTTCTGCTAGTCACTCCTGCACTCACTCTCTTACTCTTTACACTTCTTGGATGACACATAGGATTCACCCAGCAATTAATCATTTGTTTCCTGATAGCATTTCCTATCTCAACAGCTTGCTTTATGAGTTATTGACATGTATCTGTAAATGATGAAATCTTTCACTTATTTAAATTTTTCTTCTTACATGGTTTCTTCTTTTTTGCAGAGGGAGGTACTGGGGATCCAATACAGGCCCTTGTGCTTGTGAGGCAGGTGCCAAAACCACTGAGCTAAATCGCTGGCCCTTACATGATTTCTTCTTACACAGTTCTTAAATATAATTTCCCAAGATCTTAAGAGCTGCAATATTTCTCAAATAGAGCATTTCTCTGTGATTGAGCAATGACAGGATATGGAAGAGATTCCTCTACTCATTTGTGAATGGATGAACTTTGGCTTCATAGATTTATTCATTCACAAAGTGCCTACCATGTCCTAGGCAACCGGCATGCTTAAGAGAACACTTTGTTCACTGGACTTGACTCTAGTGAAGTAGCCCCAGCCCAGCACAATGTTTTGTTGACAGAGGAAATGCTCTGTAAGCTGCCCTATCCAATATGGCAGCTAGTGGTTACATATGGCTGTGGAGCCTCTCACATGGGAATAGTGCGACTAAGGAACAAAACATCTGACTTTATTTAATTTAAGCAAATTTAAATTCAAACGGCTCTGGTGCATTGGTCCCTACTAGTTTTTCATTAGTCTTCTCCTCTTTTGCTCCTCATAGAATAAAAGTTGCTAAACTGCTGTGCAGTTTCCAAATAAAAATGTGGTCTCTGTTTATTTTTGGAGTTTTGCTTATAATATGAACAGAAAAGCCACACAGAGGACAGATCTCTAACTCTAGTGCTGTAGAGCTTGCTGTAGAATTCGAGCTTCTGTGCTGCGGCGAGAACTGCAAAGGGCGAGAGAACTACGAAGATGAAAGAACTCAGATCAGGTTGTTCAGTGGTGTGGAGTGCCTGCCTGTTTAGGAAATTATTTGACCTTTGACAGTTCACTCTGGGGACTAGGGAAGGATGGCTTTTACTGTGCCCGACGAAGTGCTGTCTTCTGATGGGTCTCCATGTAAAAAGGCTTAAACGAGTTCGTGGCTTTAGACTAGATTGCAGAGAAATGGAAATGGTTATAAAAAGCCAAGGAAATTAGGCAGTAACCAGGACATCCCCTAGGACTCCCCACAGACACCTTTGGAAATACATCAGCATCTGAAAGTGTGCTCATGTTCCCCCTCCTTGTTTATAATCCTCTCTTGTCACATGGGGTGCTTTTATCAAAAAGAAGTGGGGGCTAGAAAGGCTGGAGATCTCCTAGGCTTTTGCTGTCTGTACAGTGGCACACTACAGGCACCCTGGAGACTTCTTGCAAGCAGACTGGGTGCAGCTCGTGCTGAAAGTCCTCTTGGCCCTGGGAAAAGATCTTGTGAGCAGTGGTCAAAGCCAAGCGAATTCCTCCCCAGCCTCTGTGCCCGCCTCGGCTCTGTGCCTCTCCAGGGCTTGGACTTTACACAGCTTGCGGCTGATGAATCAGAGCCTTACATACACAATCCACACCGAGTGATTACAAAGATAAAGGCATCGGTGGCTGTGGGGACTTCTCGGTGACACTCAGAGATTCAGGTTTGGGACCTGCACCGCGAAACTGCGTATAACCAAAAGTGAAAAAAAAAAAAAAAAAAAAAAAAAAAAAAAAAAAAA
>NW_022900930.1:6753358-6813388 GCF_012274545.1 Fukomys damarensis | reverse complement strand
AAAAAAAAAAAAAAAAGTCAAACAACATTGAATTAAGTAGCACAGAAAACTACAGCTCTTTCTTGCCTTAACAGAAGGTAATATTGAAATTTCCCGTAAAACTTCAGGAGAAGCACTTTGGGGAAACTCCACCGGGCTTCCTTTCCTGAAAGGCAGGCCGAGAGTTCTGCGCT
Source organism: Fukomys damarensis (assembly GCF_012274545.1). Lineage (NCBI taxonomy): Eukaryota > Metazoa > Chordata > Mammalia > Rodentia > Bathyergidae > Fukomys > Fukomys damarensis. Next base: position 6,813,215 of record NW_022900930.1, on the reverse strand, counting down.
ATCACACCCAAACTCCTGCAAGTTAAATAGGCTGCGCCCAGTGCTCCAGGACAACCTCTCAGCTTCTCCTGGGCCCCGTTTTTAATTTGCCTCCAGAGTACCGGAGCTTGTCTGGACCGAGATGACCTTGCACAGGTAGGTGCGTGCTCAAGGGAAGGTGTAGGAAGAGCTGCGGAGTGTACTTGCCACCTGCTTTCAGCTCTGCACTTGCAGAAGTACGCTTTCCGGGAAGATCATTTTAAATCTTGTAATTGCCTAATAACTCCTCCCCATTACTAAATGTGTTCTCAGTTTCACTACCTTTAAATTTGTGTAATTATGGATTTTATGAGAATGATTTCATTCTCAGTGTAGGTGTGCACATCCGGGAGGTATATCCATACATAAGAATTATGTATTCTTTCCATGAGCAGAGAAATACCCCAGTGTTCACAGAATAGCCATTTGGAGCCAACCCAAGTATCTGTCAAGAGTGGAAGAGAGTTGGGGATTTAGCTCAGTGGTTGCAAGAGCAAGGTTCTGAGTTCAATCCCCAGCATAAAAAAAAAAGTGAAAGAAATAAAGTATGGAATATTGATATATGGCATATGATATAGCGGCAAAAAGGAACCAGTACAACTATGCACAAGATAGTGAATGTCACTAACAAGGCGACAAGAGAAGATATAAATGCTACACCTTTATTACTGCACAGATGTAGAAATGGGCAATTTCAGATGTTAGAGTTCAGAATAATGAATGATAACTGGATAGGAAACAAAGAGCCAGACTTCTACAATGCTGGAAATATTTCGTTTCCTGAACCACACCTACATGATTTTAGTCAGTTTTTAAAAAATTAATTATGGGCCAGGGATGTAGGGACGTAGCTCAGTGGTGCCACCACCTACCATGCAAGTGCAAGGTCCTGAGTTTGACCCCAGTACCCCCCAAAAAATTAATTAAACTGTATAAAAAACAAATATTCACTCGGTGACTTTCAAACATGCAATGAAACAGATCAACGTGAAACAAATTTATCACGCACTTTCAGGTTTTACTAGAGGCAAAACAAAAGCAGTTCATTTACATTCTCATTGTGTTGTTAAAGTTCAAATAATATAAACAAGCTCATTTTATATATATTTTATTCATTTTTATGATGAAACAAGTCCTAAACACACAGTTTAATGAATTTTACAAATTACAGATATTTACACAAGAAACCAGAATTTAGATTAAAAATTAAACAATAAAATATATGCCCTCAAGAGCTATTACAATCACCGTTAAAAAAATCTTTTCTTGCTTATACATGGCTGTGCTGATTGTTCAATTAATGAACAACACAATGTTTGTTTCATCATATTTCCTGGCTCACAAATTCTAACTTTTGCTAGTTTTAATTATATGTATTTATGAAAGAATATACAAATTCAGGAAGAGGGAATTAATTTTGCTCTTGAGAATTTAATACATGTCAATAACTATTTCCATAGTATGGATTAAGTATCCCTTATTTGAAACACTGGGGACCAGAAGTGTTACAGATGTTACATGTTTCTGAATTTCAGATAATGGCATAATGAGATCTCTCAAAGAAGCATCAAAAATATAGACATAAAATTCATGTTTATCTTATATACATCTTAAACACATGTCTTGAAAACAATGGCATGCAATATTTTTAGGGCAAGTATGCTGGGCTGTGACCCAACAGAGAAATCTAGGGTAGAATTTTCTGCTTGTGTCTTCAGATTTTGGAGCATTTTGGACTTTAGACTTTCAGATTAGGGATCCTCAGACTACACTTCAAACCAATGAATTTGGTTTCAAAAAAACTATTTAAAAAGGAAATAAGCTGCTATGCTAATCTCTGGACATTGAAATGATGCTAGCCATTTGTCTGCCGTAGAAAACCATGAACTTCACTTATGCTTGTGTGGTAGAGCTCCGTGTTTTACAACAAACTTCCGTGGGTCTTCCAGGAATTGGTATTTGACACAGGACTTCCTGTGGAGGGGTGGGGAGTTGGTAAGAATACCAGGAAGTCACGTTTTGCTTGCTTTCATTGAATGAAAGAAAATGAGATCTCTTGCTTTGGTCAGTGTTGTAAAACATTACATTTGCTTCTCTCTTTTAAACTCTTCATTCCCACTAATTAATTTATTTAATAAAATACTTTTAATGCAATGATATACAGAGACAAATGTATCATTCATTTCTCTCAGGAAACCTACATAGGAGAAAAACAGAAGTAATAGATACTAAGTTAAGTCAAGAAACACTTGCCGGGGATTTAGGTGAATGGTGTGCCACTGCCTGCCTCAGCCCAAGATCCTGAGTTCGATCCTCAGTGCCAAAAAAGAAAAAGAAAGACAAAAAGAAATATTTCACAAATAGAATACAAGTGAATTTTGTGAAAAGGGAAGAAAAAGCACATGTTCCAAAGATAGGATGTCCAACACTTTTATCTAAACAGCTAAACAACTGCTGAGGTCCAAAGATCAAGCCTCATCAGAAACTGAACTCTTCTTCAGGATTCAGTGAAGATATTTTCCATCATCTGATCCATTCAGTTGTATCTGTGACTAGTAATTATTTTATAATCAAGTTCTTGATCCAAACAGTGTAGCAAAACAAAGGCAAAATAATCTAAACAAACAAAGCACCCCTTCATTTTATGAAAATAATGAGTCCAAGTTCAATTTTTCTTTGCTTAGTTGAGCCTGACTTGAAACTTCCTCATATACTTGCACATAACTTCTTGATTCTGTTATTCTGCTTACAGTTACCTATAGAAGACACCAACTCTTAACTACCGGAGACAAAAGGAATTCTCCAAGAGAAACTGAATGATTCATAGAAACATCTCAAGTCAGTGTCCCGGCCTGCAACATTGAAATGGAGAGGGTTTCCATTCTTCAAGTGAAGAAAATAGAATCATATTCTTTGAGCTAGGATACCCTGACCAGGACACTCAACTGCTGTGTGGCACTAGTGCGGGCACTGTGGGTGCCCCTGAAGGACCCTGCCACATCCTCACTGCACACTGTTGTGGAGCCCTGCAGCCTTTAGGGTGGACACACCTTGCTTGAGATTCCAAGTCATGGACGAGAGCACTGCCTCACCATCGCAGGGCCAGAAAAGAAAGGAAGCGTCTTGCTCCTCCCTTACTGGAAGACCAGAAATTATAGAAATATAAATAAAAAGTAAGGCATTCCCAACTAGAAAAGGTGAACAAAAGCTACATAGAAAAGAAAGTAGCCCTTACTACAGTGAACCTTTGTTAAAAGCTCTGCACTTTCTCCCTCTCTCTCCCTCTCTCTCTCTCTCCCCCCACTACTGGTTACTGCTGAACTCTGTCAAAAAATCAGCATCTCACTGCTGTAGTCGCCAGGGCTCACTACACTATTACAATCCGAGCACATGATAGATGCCTACTGAATGCCTGATAAGTGGACAGAGACATGCAAACGGTTGGAGTCAGGATGAACAGCTGCATAATTTTGTAAACCTCACAAAATCTGAACCAAATCTACATTTACTTTGGCCTTACAAATCAATAGGTAAAAGATCAACATTTCAACAAAAATTACCAAAGGATTTAAATATCAATTTCACTAAAAAATCATAATACACACATAAAAATATTAATCATTTCTTGTTATTAAATGAAAAACAAAATATGAGTTACCAAATCTCTGGAAGTTAGAGCAAATCCCTAATGCAGAATGCTTGTCCAGTATTCATTCCACTTATTAATATTCCTTTTTATATTTATTTTGAAACAAGGTATCACTATGTGTTTCAGACTGGCCGGGAACTCACTATGGAACACAATCTGGCCTTGAACTTGCAGAGATTCTCTTGCCTCAGTCTCTGAGTTCTGGGCATGCAGGGATGTGCCAGCAAATACCTCATTTAGTATTCATTTTTGACGATCCAATGCAAGAATGATACTCCAGCCTCTCTGGGAGGCTGAGGCAGGAGTATCACGAGTTTGTGTTCAGCCTGGAAACAGCTATTTAGCAAGTTCCTAACACAAAATAAAAACATAAAAATAAGGGATAGGGATGTAGCTCAGTGCAAAGGCTCTGGATTCAATCTCTAGTACCAGAGAGAGACAGAGACAGAGACAGAGATGATGATAGTGTAGCGGGTAGGAGAAAGGGAGGAAGAACAAAAGGAAGGAAGGAGCCACAGAAGGAAAGGAGGGGGGGAAGGAAGGAAGGAAGGAAGGAGAAAAGAAAGAATGATACAATTTCATTCTCAACCATGAAATTTGCAAAAATTAAATAAATTATTATAGGTAATAATTCAAGCATGCTGTGCAAAGCTAAACAGGTACAACTTCTCTGGAAAACAATTTGCCACATTTCCTAAAAACTTTTGAGATATTTAGCTATTCACCTCAATAATTTATCTATGAAGGTAACGTCTAAATGTAAACAAGGAACACCCAGTGTTTATACTTTCTGGTCATGCTTTCCTTTGACCTCTCTCTTACACTAGGTTCTGAAGAGGTGACTTATATTTTCTCTCTGTCTCAGCAGCCCTGAGGCTCAGGTTAGAGCTACTGGTCTCTCAACTACACTAAAGCTGACTCCGCAATTTCCCCGGATCCTGGCCAAGGAGTTCCCTGCACTTGCTTTGGGCAGCAGTCTGCTCTGGCCCCTGAGTTCCTCCTCCCCAAGATGCTCCTGCAAGGCTGTCTGGTCGCCATCTGCCTTTCATCTGTTTCCGCTCTAAAGGTTTCTTGGTCATTTTTCTGTGTGTAGGGTATGTAATTTTTCTACTCTAAATAGTGACACAGTCATGGTTTAAAAAATTGCAAAATAAAAGAAAATATAAAAAAGCAAAAAAAAAATATATATATATATAAACAGGGATGCACATAAAGACTTACACATAATATACATTTGTGTTTCTGATTATAATGACAAGGACAATAATTTAGTTTTTGGTACTAGGGATCAAATTTGGGATCTTGCACTTGCGAGGCAAGTGGCAGCACCACTGAGCTAAATCCCTGACAAGGATAATAATTTAAATGGTAAAACAATTGAGATGAATTAACTATAGCCAAAAGGTAAAATATTATGCAACTGTTAACATTCATTATCAAACGTTATTTTTCATAATACAATGATTAATGGAACCATGTTTACAATAAAATATACACACAATGCCATATAAAATATTATCTTAATTCTACCATATGTGTACAGACCATACCCAAAATTTAGTGGAAAAAAGACATTAAATTTTAAGCAGTGGTAATTAATACATCAAGAGCTTTAGGCTGCCTATTATGATTTTCTGTTTTCTATATTTTTGCATTATGTACATAATAAAAATTAACACTACATCTTTTTACTTCATTCTATTTTCCTTCAGTCTTATCTCAAATAAACTGGCTTTATAGTTTCTGGCTTCACCTCTTCCACATCACACCCTTTGTTATATGCTTCTACCCTGTCCTTTATGCAGAAAGATTCAGGAAGTTCTATTCCAAGATATATTTGTCTCTATGAATATTCTGTTCTTGTGCACCGGTTTCCACACCTGACCTTTTCCTGGGCTCAGCAACGATTGATTTTTCAATGACAACTGCTTGTTCCCTTCCATCTCCCTGTATCCCCTACTTTCAGTTGCCATACTTGGAACCCTTCATTACCAAGATACCTCCACAGGGAGAGTCACGCTCTGCAGCCACATCTCCTCAAAGCCAAAAAATACCTTCTAGAAACCAGACTCTCTGCTCCCAGGTCACTCCATGTGGATTACACAATGGGTAAAGATGGCTTGAGATAAAATATAAGCTCTAGAAAGGTAAAATTTTTATCATAAAGCTTGAACTTGGGTTAAGATAATTATTTCTCTGCGTATGGGATACTTCTCTAGAGCAATGCTCTCTCTGAGTCTGTTGAGAGGTAGAGCAAGAACTTGGGCTTTGGACTCAGCCGATGTGGGTTTGTACCCTAGCTCTACTTTCGATTTGACTAATGTCTTTTGTAATTTAGTTCATTATCCAGTGTCTCCATTTCTCCATCTGCAATATGGATATGATTAATGATCCTTACTTCATAGACTTGTTGAAAGAATAAAAAAAAGTATTATTATAGTAAAATTGTTAGAACAGGACATGGGATATAATGAAAATCACACAAGTTACATCTCCACTGCAAGACAGTCACATCCAGACCTGCTATTTTAGTACTACCTTGTGGCTTTAAGTAATTATCTTCTGAAAAACTGAAGTGCACCTGAACTCTGAATAATAGCAGATATCAGAAAAGGATGGAATAATTGTGTGCTGTTTTAGGAGGAAATAAAATCCTTCAGCTGGTTGGTGTTGTAGGCAGTTTTCAGAAAGAGAAAAATTAGGAGGACCGTTAGGGCATCTAACATAGTAAGTGAGTTTATTTTCCTGATCTGTAATCTAATCTCAATTGCAATAAACCAATAGCATCTCTACTCTTACTCCTCCTAGCAGGGCAGGAGAAAAGAGGACAAAGGGAAGAGATGGTAGAGTGGTGACAGTACCACCATGGAAAATGGTAAAGCGCTTCTGTTTTGCTTCTAGTTTAAACACTGCTTCTCTAAACCGAGGAGCCAATCCTGGAATTAATTCACTCTTCCTCTAACGTTTCATTTCTCCACTGCTTTTTCGGTGACCTGTGAGCAATTTCTGGCTTTCGTTAAATTGGTCAACCTTTCATTCAGTTGTTTTGCTTAGCACCTGCCACAATATTATTGATGTTCAGTGGTAATTTAAATAGATGTCAAATAATTCTCTGGGCATATTTCACCTGACAATATTCAATAAAGAACAAAAATCCTTCTCTGTATTTCAACCTGTTGACACTATTAGTTATGGTCTCTACTGCAGAGGAAAAATAAAAGGAAGACCTTGGGCTCTAAAAGCTGAAACAGCTAATAATTCTATACTATCTTTATAAATTATTTCAACTAGTGTATTTTTAAGTAAGAAAAATGCTATATGATGAAGAAATTCCTTGAATTTGTAAATCAATGTCTCCCAGACTCCAATTTTTGGGGAACTAAGAAAGATTAACTCTATTAGATTAATGCATTCAAAAGGCAGCCTGGAGAAAATGCTACTGCAAATCATATTTTTCTCTTTCTTAAATAAAATTAGTCAATAAATTAGGATGAATTCTCATATCCAGCCTCACAATTCTCTTTATTCATTCACTTTTTTTTCAAAGTAAAGCCTTTTTAATGGGAATTTGTGGTAGAGACAGACACACACAATACTCTACTCCTCTAAGAGGGGGAGATTCCTCTTCCATCTACCTCCGGACTTACAAAACCAATACAATGCATTTCCATGCCTTCTCACGTTGGTCTTCTGCCTAAGACTCTCGGAGTATTTCCTCTTGGAATCCTGTGCTGCCAATATGAAGTGCAGTCCTTGGAAAAATGATGAAAGCACAAGACAGGCAGAGAGCTACATGAAAACGAAGACAGAGTGAGATTGGGGGACAGCGTTCAGCTCCTCTAGACTCTGGCCATGGAATCTGTCAAACCAAGGCCCCAGGGATGGGCTGCAGAAAGAACACACACGCTGTACAAACTCCACATTGCAAAATAAATAAATTCCCACTGTTCTTTCAAATCACTAATTTTCTGGGATGCTTGTTATGCAGCCATGGATACCAGAGTGTCATTCATGCATGTAGGACCAGCTCCCGGGCCAAGGATCATGGTGCACCCACGTCACTCTTGTCAGTGGTGGAAAAGTGTGAATGATAGGATTTTTGAAACCTTGAAGCAAAAGGTCATTGCAGCTTAGATCAAGTACCCATTTATAAGAAAAGACTTCATTTGCTGCGGACTCCCAAGTAACAGTGGCTTCTCGTGAATTTCAGATTTTCTTTCAAGGCTCTTGCAAGATACATATTACAAGAAAGAATCCATTATTCTTGACTCTACCAGATGTCCCTGAGATGATTCACAGGGATGCTGACTTATAATGTGCTAGCAAAAATCTAGGGTCAGTATTTATTGGCTATGTAAAAAGTTATAAAATGGACTGTTTTTTCTAAGATTTTTTTCTTCTCCTTTTCTTTCCTTGTGATAAAGTTTTCTTTACATTTTATTTCATCTTCTACAATAGGTATTTCACACTTCAGTGTCCAATAATGTATTTAAAATATACAATACCTTCATATAATCTTCACGATGTACTAAGGAGATTTGTTTTGTTTCCATCTATACTTTTTGAAAATCATCACACTGGCTTTTGCTTTGAATATACGTTTTTAAACACTATTCATAGTCCATGGCAAGATTACAAAAATCACAGAAGCAAGTAGTACATACTTGCCAACAAATGACTTTAAAAATATTTTTTCTTACAAATATTGTCTGTGATTCTCAACACCTCTTTTGCCTTGATTTAAAAAGTAGATATTCAAGAATATAAAAAAATGTTATAAATGAAAACGTACAAGGTAAAAAGACAAGAAAAAATTTCCAAACCTCATGATTTTTAAACATTTTACATCGTGAATTTAATTGTAACTCTTAATTTTCTCTCAATACACATATGTTTAAAGAAAAACATTTGGCCCAGCATGGGGACACGTGCTTGTATTCCCAGCACTCCGGAGTTTGAGGCAGAACTGTTTCAACTTTGAGGCCAGCCTGGACTACACAGTGAGTGTGAGGCCAACCTGAATTGCAAAGTGAGACTCAAACAAACAAACAAGCAGACAAACTAACAACAAAAAAGGGCAACTTTCCACAAACCAAAATAAATCCAAAAATTTAAATTTTAATTTGTCGGCTGAGGATGTAGCTCAGTAGTATTTGCCCAGAATGTATGAAACCATGGTTAAATACTTTACACTCAAAGAAACAAATACACACAACAAACGAAATTCAATTTCAGCATTTGAACAAAGATGTAATCAAGAATTGAGCAGTCCTCGGGACCAGAAGAGGCTTAGACTCTCCACTTCATAAAGTGTGCAGGCAGCTTTTATAGTCAGGGAATGGGAACGAAGAACAGAAATCACTTCATTGGTTACGGCTCAACGTTTTCCTTATTTGAATATGGTGTGATCAGATCCCAGCTTGTGATTGGCTGAAGCTCAGCTGCTATAATCAGATGACATCCACCTATTAGTTACAAAATAATAGCTTAGGATTCAGTTTCCTTCTGTACTAATTAAAGTTGCAGTTTTTAATTTAATCCTGAGACATCCTCAGGAAAATGTACTTTAACACATCTATTTTATAAGTTTTATCACTAACTCATTACTTTTAGAATTTGAAATAATAAACTTTTTTCCATTTCATATAGCATGAATAGTATTAAAGTAGTATATAGAATGAATAGTATCAATAGAATGCCTTACTGTTTGCAGAACACTCTCACATAATTTCAATCTTCACAACAATACTTTTGCTTTATGCATGCATTGTAAAATGACCAGATCAAGCTAATTAACAACTCCATTGCCTCACAACTGTGCATTTGTTTTCTCTGGTAGTCGCACGGCCCAAACCAGTTATTCTTGACACATATTGCTGGGATGCTCTACTCCGGGAGTAGTGCTGCCCTTCCTTCCCTACCGTCACTCCAGCCCACTTACTGGCCATGGCTAAGGGCAGGTCTCAGAGTGTCCCGGCATGGTCCAGTGCATGATGGGGCAGGCTGACTCTACTCCCTGAAGAAGCTACTCAACTTACAGAATTGGACTTATGCTGCACATCAGATGGGAGTTATGGGCACTCTGATTATTCTTGTGAAAGTTTTATGGCACTTTACCAGAAAACTAAATAATTGAGTGACATCTTGCTAATTCTATATTAAAGTTTCTTGAAAACTTTTAGTATATATGTTATCTGATATTTTATGTAAGAGCAATAAGACGTTTAAGTCTATTGGGGAGAAATAGCTACTTCAAATTCATGCTGTTTTGAATAAAGCTGTATCAATTTAACAAGAGTTCACTGTACAAAGAAATGCTGTCATTACACCGCTGCATACCTTATGGGGAGGTGTTAAATTACGATGATACTGGACAAATTTTCATCTTTTTGTTTAAAGGTTCTGTAACATTTGCTACCATCATTTAACAATCCCCTTCCTCCTTTCAGGGACAGGCTCTCCTCTTTCAGTTTCTCTCCAGCTGTTGCACGATTACTCTTAAATCTGTCCAAATTATGTGCAGACTACATAAAGTCCAACTTGCAGATATATACAAGGAGGATTCAAAGAATTGTCCTGGAAAGCCCAGTGCGATGCCTCCTTCCACTGCGTGGCACTCTGGAGCCCTGAGGAACTCACTTCTGCATTTTCTGTCTTGAGTTGGACATCTTAAGTCAGTTCAGTGCCTAGGCTTTGACTGCTGATTACCACATTCCCTTCTCGACTGTGGGATCACGTGCTGTCTTGAGCTGACAGACATTTCTCCTCCATGAAACCACTTCATTCAGGCCTTCGTCCCTGTACAGTCAGCTGCTCACTCTCCAGATCTCATTCTCCCCAAGCAATACTGAGACACCTAGAGATTTGTTAGGGTCATGCAGTGAATATCGGTGTCTGTGCTACTATCTCAAAGCTCTATGCAGTATAAGGAAAAAGCCTTGAAAAAGCCTTGAAAATGCAATCAGGTTTCTCTAGTAAATAAGGTTTGTGTAGTCTTTACAATTTAGGACACCTTTTACACCCACAGTAAGAACAGCCCTGGGGTCTGGGATGTGTTAATAATCTGTTTTCCAGATGAAAAATGTCAAAAATTCTGAAAGCTAGATAATTTACCTTAGGATCCATAAATATTTAGAATATGGAATCAAAAATAACTGATCTTAACAATTCTTTTCCAATTTTCACCATTCCAAACTTCTGCATGTAGTGTTTAGGAGATTGGAGTAAGAATGACAGAGCTCAGACCTTTAGATTCCTTCATCCAGAATTCCCGTGAAGGCTGGAAAGGGGAGAGGAATGATCTAAGCCAATGGATCTGCTACTAAGAATGAGCTCTATTTCAGAAGGGGGGCACAGGTAGCAGATCAGAAAGGAAGATGGAAAGGTGAGAGCTCATGAGCGTGACCACATCGGGAGAACTGAACAGATGTGAGGGCAGAAAGATGGGATCAAGTTATGCATGGAGTAAGTAAAAAATATCAAAATGTAAAATCATCGTGTCGAAGACTGACTAGACATTGAGTTCTTAAATTTTGGTTGGACGCTGAGGGCCTTATGTCTTTTGACCATGTGGGTGTATTCTCTTGGGCTAGAAGATCATCCTAAAGAAAACACTGCGTAGATATCTCCCAACTTCCATGCTCATTCCATGTTTGAAGTTCCTCTGGTCCTTCAGTGCCATGCATACGTACCAGGTTCTGTCTTAATTTTTTCTCTCTTTACCATTGGATGACTCCTGGAGAAGACGAACCTAAGATTTACCAGACCTCAATGCACAGTGCAATGACATTTCAGGGTCTAAAACATTATTTAGGGGTCGTGCTCAAGTTTGTGGAATTCTGCCTGTCAGAGTGCCCCAGGACTTGCCTTGAGACGAGTTCTAATGCTGACAAAAGATGTCCTGCAGAATCTGACACGCCTCTTCTCCCCGTTCTGCTTATGTATAAACTAATTGAAAGGTCTTCCATCAAGCTCTAAGCATTTGTGCATTATGTCTGAACCTCTTGTGATACGACTTGTAGGCAGATGATTTAACGAAGTGCTACAGTTTTCCTGTTTCTGGTTGAAGCTCTGCCATTGCTTTCGTTGCTTTCAGCAGCAGAGTTGCGAACACCAGCTGTTGAGAGTCACAAGTGTAGTGGACTCGTACAGTCCTGTGTCTATGGCTTCTACATGATCGACTTTAGGTTTCGCATGGCCGCAGATACAAGGGAAGCTGATATAACTGGTGCGGACTGGATTCAGGTGACGCTACTTTGGGATAATAGATACAGACAATCACAGCACAGCTTGAAGGTAAGCTATGAGGGCAATTTTAATGAGCAAAAGCCCTGGAAAATTTACAGCCAAATAAGATTTTCCCAAATGAATGTGAGCTGTCCTAACACCCATAAAGCTCTGCGTGTCTAGATGCATGTTTCACATTCTGTTAATCCGCGTGCCTTGGAAGTTGACACTGTTTTTCTACGTTTTCTCCCCTTTGATTCACTGTGCTCTCTACCTTGCTTGGTTTGGATCACAATCAAGCTTCTATGCCTGCCAGGTTTAGTTTCACTGATGTATCCAGGAGCTGAGGTGTTTGTTTCACCTTTTCCCTTCTGCTAATACAACCTCTCGAATTTATGGCAGGAATTCACTTAACTGTATCTCACCTTTTGTTTACTTTTCTACTCTAGCCTGGCCAGTTAGAATTGGCAGCTGCTTTGTCTATTCCCAGGAGAAAATCCTACAAAGCTAAGGATGCTGGTAGGGGTTCGATTCCTTATAGGAAAATGTTGAGCAAGGTACTTAGGAAGTAGAATTGACTAAAAATGTGGCAGCACGTTATTATTTAGAGAGGAGGGGAAACCAGGGCTGTCAATTGCATGCATTTGAGTGCCATTTTGTCCGTTTCATGAAGTTTTATGTCAGGTTGAGTATAAAAGATTCAGCTAGTATGCGTTAAAGCTACTTTGGCCACCAAATATTTTTTGTTGTTTCCAGATGTAGTGTGAAAATCTGTGTGGCCTTATGGGAAAACAAACTATTTTTATGCTTTACACACACATAAAGGCAGACACACATGCAAACACACACACATAATGTGGTGTTTTGTGTCACTGTGTGATTTATACGGGAATTAAATTGTGAGCACTGTCCAAGCAAGCAAATACATAACTCATCATGTCAAAGATATACAATCTTGCATGCAATCACTCTATATAGAATGAAACTCTGCTTTCTCTCTCTTCTCTTATTTCTCCCTGTTCCCTTATTCTACAGAAAATCCCTGTCAGTATTTGCACCATTTTCTTTGCACGTGACGTCAGTGAATATAGTTGGTGTTTGTTACAGGCCGACTCTTGTTCCTTCAAACTGTTAGTATGCATATGAAGCCCTAAATCACCACATCAGTATGCTTTATTCTGTTTTGTTTTGTTTTAGGTACCAGGGATCAAACTCGGGATCTTGTACTTGTGAGGCAGGCAGCGGAACCACTAAATGTCCGGCCTTTTTTTTTTCTTTTTTACTGGGAACTCATTGGTATATTTGAAGTTAGGGGCTTTAGTGAAATAACAAAGGTCCAATGAGACCACAAGGACAGGGCCATAGTCTGAAAGTTCTCATATCCGAGAAGAGGAGGAAACGCCAGGCCCATCCCAATGACCCACTCCTTGGCAGTGGAAAGAGTGTGAGCACACAGGAAGAAGCCATTGGTAAGCCAGAAAGAAAGCTCTGACAAGAAACCAAACTTCCTAGCACCTAGATATTGAACTTTGAGTTTCCAGAATAGCGAGGAAATAAAACCATCTTGTTTAAGTGACGTGATCTGCAGCAATCTGTCATGGCAACATGAGCAGACTAATACAGTGTCAATGAATTACGTACTGCAAGTTGTCTTGTTTATCCCAAGAAATGAGTATATTTCATGCAAATTGTTTACACTTTTTGATACTCAGAGATATTTGCAAAAGTTTTTGTCTTTTTTCAATTTTATTTGCAAAACAGTAGACTTATAGAAACATTGCAAAAATAGGCTAGACTTAACATACCTCAGTTTCCCCTCATGTTGAATTTGGACATCACCACAGAAAAATTATTGAGACCAGAAAAATTATCATCCCTATGTAATACTAGTAGATAATCCAGACTTTATTCTAGTGTCACCAATATAGTGACTAATGTTTGCTTTATGGTTCTGGGCCAAATGCAAGATCCCATAGTATATTTAAGTCTTAAATTTCCATTCTCTCTGGTGTTTATCATTTCTCACCCTTATTTATCTCTCATGTATTTGACATATTTGAAGAATACTGGACTTTGATTTTGTTCACTGCCTCCGATTTATATGCTTGATATTGTCCCAGGCTTAGATTGAGGCTATGCATTTCTAGCCAGAATCCCTCAAGAAACGATGTGATATTCTCAGTGCATTACACAGGTAGCACATAGTATTTATATGTTTTATCATTGGTAATATCAATTATAATCACCTTGTGAAGATGGTGCCTACTAGAAATGTCCATTTTATAGCTATCATTTTTCCTTTGTAATTATTTACTATCCTACATTAAATTTTGTGTGATCATGCAAACGACCTTTTATTATGGTGTAAATCTAAAATATCCCCTCAAAGTTTCACATATGCAGAGCTGGGGCTTTTGGGGGAACCATGAGTTACCCATGCTCACCAGTGCATTAACCCTTTGATGAGTCCATAGCTGATCGTGCTTTTGGGAGGTAAGGACCGATGATCAGGAGAGGTGGGTTTCAAGGTGTGTGACCTGGAAGGGTGTGTTCTTGTCCTGGCTTCCTCTCTCCCTCCCTGCTTCCCGGCCTCCATGGGGTTAGAAGTGATCCTCTGCCTTGCCCTTCCACCATGCCCTTCTGACATTTGCCTGAACCTAATGGAAACTGGAAGCCAAATAAATCTTCCCTTTCTAAAGTTGTGAGCAATGCCAAAGTAACTAAGACACTATTCTTTCGATCAAATTTGTCCACTGATTTGAGCATCTCCCTGTGAAATTTCTCTATAAGTGTTTGCTAATTGTCTATTTACATAATCCCTTCTACATTAGAGTTCCGTGAGATGGGCATTCCTTTCTCCCAAATATTTATTTATTAGATTAATTACAAAAATATGGTCTCATGGGTATTTATTTTATTATTTGGGTTGTAATCTATCTATTTCATCTGTTGCTAAAATTTTCATAGCTTTCACCAGTTAACAGCTTCTTCAGTTGGCTTCATTTTTTTTTTTTTAGGTCTTCCTTATGTTGTAAATGTTTCATAATATTCTAGGATCTGTTTGTATTTCTCACACTCAAACCTTCAAGGAGTCATTTCTCTGAGAATCCCTATTTCTATCACAGGATGGTATTTATGGATCAAGATTGGGGTGCAATAGATATTTATAAGTCTAAGTCAGTGGTGGTGAACCTATGACACACATGTAATTGTGTTTTTCTTTGAAGAAAAAAGATGTTAATGCATGAGTTGTTTTTTTTCCTAAACTAAAAGCTCAGTATTCAGGTTTGATTGCAGTGATGGCATTTTAAAATAAATAAGTGAGTTTGGGGTTGCAGTTTGGCACTTGGTCTCTAAAAGGTTCACTATCACTGGTCCAGGTGTTCTTGACAGAGAGAGGAAAATGTATGTACAGTCATACCAGATATAGCCTGGTCCATGTTCTTACCTCTAGCTTCTTTGTAATATACTGAGAAAACTGGAATCTGTTCACTGCTATAAACATTTATGTTATTATAAATAACATAAATTTATTTCCCAACTTTCTAGAAGCTGCAAACTATAAGGCAATATGCTGACTGATTTGATGTCTGGTCAATGCATACTTTCTGGTTCACAGATAGCAACTTTTCACTGTGTTCTCAGATGGTAGAAGAGGCAAGATGGCTCTCTGGGATCTCTTTTTATAAGAGCACTAGTCCCATTGTGGCTATGCCCTTATGTCTTAATTCCAAAAAATATGCTAGATCTTAACACCATTCCTTAGGAGATTAGGATTTCAAAATACCAATTTGGGGGAAATAAGTATTCATGCCATAGAATTTGGCTGTAATCATCTATGATATAATTACTGATTTTCTTGATTTGCTTCTTTCTCCCTCTCTGTCTTTCTCTCTCCCTCTGTGTGTGTGTGTGTGCATGTGTGTCCTTATGTGTGTGTGTGTTACAGGTGTGTGTTACAGATATTATATTATGTATATAGTTGTTTTAGCCTACAGGACACCCTGCAGCAGATTCTGATTTCCGACTTGGTGCTACAATGCATGGCGAAAGAAAGACGTAGAAACAGAGTTAAAGAGACAGATTCTGGGAAACTGGGATCATCAGTGCTTGAGCAGTCAGAGGCATGAACAAGCAAAGGCTCTAAACACAGAGCCATTGATATTTATTGGTGACATCATAGATTGAGGTGAAGAGGCTAAATGAAGGGACTGCATAGAATTTCTATGGATATGTTACTGATGCAGGCAAGGCTTGTAAAGGAAGAGACGACAAAGCATTCTTGAATTAGGAGAATTAGGAACAGAACAGACAAAATATAGGTTGTGGTAAATAATGAACCTTGTCTTTTTAGTAAAGAAGGTTTGAATCTTGGAAATGGCATTTGGGTGCCAGTCACTCTGACCTTTGCCAGACTCATTTCTGTAAACAAACCATTTGTGGGGTTAACTTTTTACAGCCTGTACTGCTCACAGCCTGCTTTGGACATAACAAAAAGGGCAGTCTCCCCCATTAGCTAAAGTCCCGTGAAAATCAGTATTGCTAAGTGGAATGCCACACCAGTGCCCAGCTCTTTTTATTGTTATCCTTATAGTGTAAAATCAAAATAGTTATGCTTTCCAGAGTCATTTTTGTCACTTCTTTCTTTCCCACCCTCTTCAGGGTGACTTGTTTGTTCAATTTTCTGTTTGTGTTTTTTAATTATAATACAGTCAAGAGCATTTCTTTAAAGCCTTTGTAGTCTTTCCCAAGATACTGTCTTATTTTTAATGAATTATTCATTTATGAGCCATGTAAAACCATACTACAGCTAAACACAAAGGCATTTTCATTTTATTATGTCTTTGCAGTCCTGTGGATCAAACCCAGGGCCTTACATTTGGTAGGTGGGTACTCTAAAGTGCTGAGTTACACTCTCAGCTACAAAAGAATATTTAAAGAAATGTTACTTTCTCCTAATCCCTTTTACCATTTTACCATTCCGCCACGTATTCCAACTCAATCCTATCAGGCCAGCAGTTTATTTCTTTTTGGTTTATCTTCCCCTCCATTTCTTTGTACAAATGAACAGATACCTGTACATTTTTCTTGGATCACTTTCTCATTTTTATAAAGAGTACTATGTACTACCTAATGTTTTATAATTAATCTGTAAATACATATTTTCATAAGAAAATAGCTTCTTTTCACAACATTAGTTGGCTTATTACTATATACATAAGAACCTGGTGATGGCTGAGTTGTAAGATAAATTTCTAAACTGAAAGCATAACAAGTCTTTGTATCTACATGGGCATAAATTTTTGAGCCATCTTTTCTGTAAGTCTTTCATATTACTGTGATTGCCATAAGAAATCCCTGCTAAGTACAGCAGACCCATGGGTGCTTTCCATTCAACTAGTGAGATGCCACAATACATACATTTTTGAATATGGCTATTGATGCATACAGAACATTTTACTTTTATTTTAGCCTTTGTGCATTTCACAACATCTTGTAGCATTTTGTGTTACAATTTCCAGCATTGAATAGTGTCTAGTGTTCTAATATATTTCACCACTGCCAAGATCTTCACTATATTTTCTACCTAATCCTAACATTGGATTATTCCATTTGGTTGCATAACCATTTTGTAACATTTCAACTAGTCAAATATGTACTCACATTTCCATTTTCTTCTTCATCTGAATCAAGGAGGTCTGTATTGCCTATGTCTGTATCACTGGATTTATGCTGCCTTTCACTGTTAAAGGAACTTTGACTCACACGGCCAACATCAAAGTCATTGTCTTCTTCATCATTCGTGCATGAGTTATCTGATGATTTACTTTTAATCTCCAAAACTTGCAAATCTTGTTTTTCATATGCCATTGTACTGAATTGGGATGCTTCTACTAGAAAAATCAAAAGAAAAAAAATTTCAACAAATCATAAATACACAGAAAATGAGCATTTCATGGGTAAAACTCACCTGTTGCTACTTTGGAGTTCCTATAGACACCTTACCATTTCTTTTTCAAGTGGGTGAATTCACAGATGTGCTTTTGCTTTCCCCAGGTACAGCTATTGTGATTCACATCCACATTTTATTGTAATAAAATATATGTTTTCATAGTAGAAGAGTGGGTGGGTGTATTTTACCACTATCCTGCTCAGATAAACATACATAAAACCTGTTAGATGGAACGTAGCATGGGTGAAATCCAGGTTTGACATGTTTGCACATGTGCACGCACCTTGCTGTTCATCATGCCAAGTGGGTAAACATGAAGATTGCTTCCTTATCCCCCAGGCACAGCTAATAAGACACACAGCCAGCTACCAATATGCACAAGTATAAATATATAGTAGTTATAATATTTAAATATGAATTTAAAATAGCTAAAGCTTATTCAAGCTGATCTGAATTGTTTTGATAAACCCTATCCTGAGAAAAGTTTAACACCTTCTCTTCAATTGTTTAATATAGACTAGAAATTTGTTACACATTGGTGGTGCAAGAAAGAAAAGAAGAAATCTCTTCCTTCAAGGATCTTCCAGTCTAATCAGCTCCCAAAAGCTATTTGAGTTAGTAGAAATCTATCTGAAAATTGAACTTCAATAACTTGGATCTTTTTGGACAGAGTTTGTCTGGACTATCGATACCTAGTTCCACTCAGAATGGTATTTTTTCAGGTTTTTCTTTTCAATTAGCATATATTTGAATTACATAATGATTCCATTCCATTCCTCTTTTTTCCTACTTTTGTTCCCCTCCCTGAATCTCTTGTTCCCCTTTCCATCTTTGATCTATCTCCATATTTCCTATTATCCTATTTTTTTATTCTGCTGTTTATTTATACTTTGGCTTTCTCATTTGATCGAAACCATCTGATATTTAAATTTCCGCTCTCTTTTACCTAGCATTATGGTCACCAGGTGATTCCATTTTTCTACACATAACTCATTTATGCTTCTTGTGGCAGAGTAGTACTCAATTGTGTGTATAAAACCACACTTCCTTATCCATTCATAGGTTGGACATGGCTGCTTTCAAGACTTAGTAATTATGTATTCTACAGCTATAAACAGTGATATACATGTATCACTATAATAGATGTGTTTAATACTTTGGGGAACATACCTAGAAGGACATAGAGGGGACAAATAAGATTTCTAGTGTTAGGTTTTCTTAGACATCTCCATAGTGATTTTCATAGTGGTTATATTGCTTTATATGCCCACAAAAATGTAAAAGATTTCCGTTTTCCCTGAAGCCTCGCCAGCATTTTTTATTATTTCTTTTCTTGATGACACTCATTCTTTCTGAACTGAGATGAAATCTCAGCACTGTTCTAATTGGCATTTTTCTAATGGCCAGCGATGTTGGACATTTTTTCATATATTTATTGGCTATTTGCTTTCTTCATCTAAGAAGAGTCTATTTGTTTAAATTGCCCAATGTTATTGTGTCTTTTATTTTGAAGGATCAATTTTTCAAGTTTTTTAAAACATATTTTAGATATTAGTCCTCTGTCTGAAGAACACATAGCAAATTTTTTTTCTCTTTCTCATGTTGCTTCTTACTGTGTTCATTGTTTCCTTTGTTGTGCAGAAGCTTTTTAATTTGATGTAATTCCATTTGTTTATCCTTGGACTTTTTCTTTTTCTGTTGGAGTTCACTTCACAAAGTCCTTGCCAAACCTGTGTCTTCCAAATTTTTATATATATTTATTTTTAGAAGATTGAGGGGTTCTATTCTAACATTTCAATCTTTGATCTACTTTGGTTTCAGCTTAGTATATAGTGAGGTATATGGATCTAAATGTAATCTTTTGCGTATGGATAACCAATTTTCCCAGAACAATTCTTAAAGGTGCTATCTTTCTTCAAATGTATACTTTTGGCCCCTTCATCAAAGATCAAATAGCACATAGAATGGATTTACTGCATTTAAATCAATTAGACTAATTCTTCAATCCTCCTTCACTCTCCAAGTGTAAATTGAGTGACTGTTAGATGGCAGTCAGTGTTACAGATGCAGATATGTTATACTGAAATCCTTCATTTTCAGAGAGCTTAGAATGAAAGGGACTACACAATGTGTCAATCAATCCAAAACACTCAAGTCGTGATAAGTGCTATGGAGCCAGTCAATGAGGTATACGGGAAAGGTTAAGTCTATTAATTTGCTTGGATTGGTTAAGAAATTTCTTTCCAAAATCAAGCCATCTGAATACAGATTTTAAGGTGTTAAGGGAATGTACTATGTAGCATTTTGCCTAAAAACTTAGAAGTCCTGAGTGTGAGGATTGTTTGATATATTGCCAAGTAATCATGAAAGTCAGCAGGGCTGGGAGGGAAGAAAACAATGAAAGCGTATAATAAAATAAGGTCAGTGCAGTAGTGAAGGTCAGTTTCCCAACAATGAAGCTATTGGACAGTTACGAGATGCATGGTGTGCCTGGCTCATAAGTTAGAATGTTTCCTTTCACCATCGTGCTGAGACTGGGTTACACAGGCATGTGGGTGAAAGCAAGAGAAAATGGGAAGAAACTCAGAAAATAGGTAATGGCTGTTTAGATGAGGGTAGATGCAGTAAAATGTTGTCAGTGCTGGTGATTTTCTTAAAATATTTTGAATGCAAAACCTACAGAAGTTGTATGTGTGGATTGAAAAAGTTCTAAGGCCAAGCCCTAAGTTTGGTCCTAAGTTTCTGTAATCATACACTTCAGATTATCATCTATTAAAGGTTGTGATATAGAGATGATAATCTGATTTTTCTTTATGGAAATTTCACTTGATTTCCTGAGAGAAATAAAGGAAATTAGCTGAAATTAATACACAGAGAGATGCGCAGATGGAGCTCAGTACCTATGCTGCTTTGGCCATGACATGGCTCACTGGAGCAGGGAAACTTTCTGGTCTTACTTGCTTGTGTGCAACGAGGGCATCCAGAGCTGCAGGGATATTTGATGACCCTCAAGGATGAGAACAAAGTGGAGGCTGGTCCAGTGCTCTGAAATCCATTTTATGCCTGGGTGAGAGTGGCTCCCCTCTCATGGTGTGAGCTGCCCTTTTGACTCTGATATCTTCAAGGTTGGGGCTACTGGTCTGGGGATTTAGCTCAGTGGTTCTGGCTCCTGCTTTGCAAGCACAGGGACCTGAGTTCGATATCCGGTACACTATATATCTAGAGGTTTATTTGAAGCCTAGGGAGCACCACTCTTGAAGTTACAGGGCCTTTGCCCAACAGTGAGAGTGGGTTTTTTGCTCTCAACATTTCATGCCTGTCTTTAATTATAGATTAGGATAGAAGATTCTTCTGTCCGGATGATTGTTTCAGAATTTAGAAAAATCAGGTGCTCCTTTACTAGAAGCAAGGCATACTGGAAATGTAATATTCCATCTCATTCCTAGAGGTGAAGTTTTCCTTTGTACAGTTTCAATTTTTTAAAGGCTGTGGCAGATTTATCTGTTGTTTAGATTTGTCTTTATTTTTAATTTTGAAACACTGCATTTTTCTTTTTTGCTCTACAGTATGTCAGGTTTCCTATATCCACCCAGTGTCTTGGAAAAATAGTAAGACTGAAAGGAAATAAATCTATGTTGGCTCAGCCCCTACTGCGCTGCCATAAGCATTTTAAAGGCCCAGAGGAATTATCTGTATTAATAAAAATGAATTATTGACTGTGCCTTATAATTTAATAGTTGAGGTTTTTTTTAACTTTATTTTTAGAAAAAGGTCTCATTAGAACTATAATGGGCATATTTAGATGCACTAATCTCTATTTTAAAGTTAGCTTTTAGAAGAAGCCATTATAGTTGCAAATCTTCATGCAGAGGCACAGGAGGGAGCAACAGATTCAAAGGCAAAGGGTCCAGGGATCTCAGGAGACACTGGGCTGTGTTGCCAGAAGCAGATCACAAGCCCACACTTTTTTCTTGGAGCTCTGGCAACACACAATCCAGGACATGGGTCTGCGTCTTACGCTTGTTTACCTAAGGCTTCTGATTCTTTAAAACTTCAGGTGAGCAGTGTCCCTGTGAGGACTTGGGGACGCTCACTGAATTCCATGTTTACTCTTCATGCTTCCCAGGCATGAATCCGGTGATATCACAGCAGAAAGCAATGGAAGGACCACTATGTTAGAGGGGGCAGCACGAGCTGACTGATACTCAGAGGGGTGGGGCACACCTGCTTCCTGAGCCTCGGCCTCCCTGCTTAAAAAAATAAGGTTGGAGTAGGTTCCTTGTAGAGCATCTTACAAATTGGATTTTTTAAAAAACATTATTGCCCTAAAGAAGGCCCGGAACATTTCAAGGGAACTTTTTAAAATATAGAAAGTAGTTATTTTAAAGCCAAGGATATTATGCACATTTGTGGCCACATCTTTTGGCATCAAACAAGGAAGGTATGGTAATGTGTTCAGGACAAATACTAAGCTTCCAATTACATCTGCGCTGGGATATGGCTGAATGCGTCCAGGGATTCAGTTCACCTGCTTTTCAACCAGGCAGATGTAGAACCACAATCCAATGTATATTTGACTAAGAAGTGAGTACCTTTAAACTCTGAGCTCTAATAATTTAAAAGAAGTTTGGCATCTGAAAGTCTTGGAGATAACACAAAATTGAGTAGTTGTATGATTTGTATGAATCTCCCTCTAGGAAGAAGAAAATAGTGAAAACATGCTTTTTACAAATAACATCATTTAGAAACACAAATCCCAAACATGGGAACCCTTTTAACTCAGGAGATTCTTTTTTTTTTTTGTCCCATTAAGTTTGCTGGTACATTTAAAGCAAACAATATAGTTGCATTTATTATTGGGATATTGTACCTATACATGATATGTCTTGGTTCTTGTTTTTTCTCCATACCCCTGTCTCCCTTCACCCTTCCCTATTTACAAATCCACTTCCCCTTTAGCCACGTTCTTCCTATTCCTACGAGATTCTTTCACTCCTGGGACTTTGCAGGGCTCCTCCTGATCTCATAATCCTCTGGGACTTTTCTCATTATCACTAGCATTCTTCTATTGATGTTAGAAAGGGAAAACACATAGGGTGGCTTACTGATAACTGAACACCTGATCATGGAGCAGTTCTTGTTCTGGTTCTTCTACATAATTATTCCGGTGATTGTTATGCACTAAGAACTTTACTAACAGGAAACACATATGTGACTCTTTCTATGTGTTGCTGTAATAAGTACAGTTGTCCTTCATCCGTGGGTATCAGGACCTTCACAGATACCAAAAACCACGAATGCTTAAATATTGTATTGTATTTGCTATGATCTACACTCATCCTCCTATGTACTTTAAATCATCTGTAAGGTATTAGTAATATCTAATAAAATGTAAATGTTACATAATTAGTAGTTACGTAGCATTTTTCAGGAAATAATGACAAGTCGTTTCATATTCATCCCAGATGTAATTTATTTTTGGAATATTTTTGAACTGAGGTTGACTGAACATACTGGTGGAGAGTCCACTGATATGAATTACTTTAATCTCACCACAACAGACAGAGGGGTTCACTACATGAACAGCCAGTGGCTCATCTGGGTAAGTCAACTAATTTTTACTACTGTCTCCAAAAGTACAGTTGTGTTCAGTTTTTGTGTGTTGGTTTGTTCGGGGTCCTAAAACTTTGTTCCTATGATTTGAGAGTATGTGTTTCCAGACAGAATTTCAAAGATGAAAGGAAAGTGACCACATATTTTGAGGCTCAGTGACCTGCCCCAAACAGGAAAAGTCTCATGTCAGCAGAGCCTTTCAACTAAGCAACAGAGTGCACCTCAGATGGAATGTCAAACAGATTTGGGTATGAATTCAGCTCCATCCCTCTCGAGTACTGAGTTCTGGTGGAGTAACTTCCTCTATCTCAATGCTAAAATCAATTGAGTATGGGGCAAGTTATCAATTCCAGAGCCAAGAAAATGAAGTCTAGCTACAGGAGTTAAATTACATGAAGATATTTTTGGATTACAATCGTAGGAAGACCCAGTACTTAAACATAAGTTAAGAAGGAAAGAGAATATTAGAACTACAGCTATCTTGATACCCCTCTGAAGCCTCAGTTTTACCCTAGAGCCACCTGAAGGTGTACCAGGCTTTGGACATTATTTGTATCTAGAGCTGAGAATCAGTGGTACCTGGTACACATATTTATGGCCCACAAAAAAGAAACCACCTAATTTTCAAGAGCCGCCATAACAAAAGGGAACATGTGGTGAAGTTGGCTTTTGAGTCGTGTCTCATAATGTTTATTTTTAATAGCTTGTTTCTCAGTTTGCTAACACTTTTACCTCCCTAAGTAGGAAACTAGGATTAGTTAGGAACTACCTACTTTTCTTTTCAGAGAAAGATTTCCATTGTTCTCATAAATTCTTTTTCAGACGCGTTCATTGGACTGAGAACTGCTGAACAGTTGGCTACTCACACATGGGCCGTGCAGTGCATGAGTTTTCATCTGGCTCTGCCCAGATTAGTAAAGGACTAGACAGATCAAGTAAAGACACCTGCATTCATTAAAAACCCTGCTCCTAGTTGTACTGTGAAGACCTATCATTTTTTAGTAACTAAGCTCTTCAACTTGCTGCCAATTCCACTCAAACCTGGATAGGAGTCAGGCCACGGGCTCTGTTGGGAAGAGGCATGTCACTGGAGGGGTGACCTGAAAGGCTCTATCATGCTCTCAGGTTAACACAAATAGACAGCTAACATAAAATCTGAATCTCATCATTATGAAATTTGAAAATATATCCCTATGACTAGCAAAAGTAGTTACACTTCAATAAATAAATCTGTACTCAAATTCACGATTATGAAAGGCAAATTTACCCTCAGAGAATGGGTTTCTAAGAATCCCAAGGGTACTAACTGTTGGTCCCATCTCAAGGAAGACCCTGATTAATTTTCTCCTTTCCTACCTTTTCTTCTATTATAGGGTCATGGCCTGATTATCAAATGCGATATTTTCAAAATAGGCCACTGCAAAAATAAAAAAAATAAAAATAAAAATGCCATGCCTCTCCTTCCACTCTCCTCTGAAGTTCTGATATTACCCACTCCAAACGTTAGCAGAAAAGAGAGGGGACACCCTAGAACCATGTGACACCGAGGCACAGGGACAGGAAAGGCTCAACTTGAACCACGTGACAATCAAAATGCTCAGAAATAATGAGAATCAGGCCACTCTGTCATGTTTACAAGAAAAGAGACCAACTCAATGTGTGCACAACTGCGACTGACATAGGAAGAGTTACAGAGTAATTAAATTTTTCCACCTCACATGGAAGTATAATGTGTTCATAAAAAAATAATCGCACCTCCATTGTTTCTGCAGGTTCAGCTTAATTACATGGCAGTTAGAGCTCTCTTTCTCTCTACTTATTCCTACTCAGCAAGGACTCCCTTTACCATCTGCTGATATTTAATTAATGTACATTAAACACCCTGCTCTATTATTAAATGTAATTTAACAACTTCCTCTGTACTCTAAATTCAGAGCGACATGAATGGGAGATGTAATGAAGGAAAGGAGAGTCTACTCCCCTCATTAAAATATTATATACATATTTATCCACACGTTACTCCATTTCATCCAATTTAGGAAAGATATTTTTCACCACCTAAGCAAGGAAGAACTGAGAATCATCAAGAGTTCATAGTCTTCCTAAGAGTTAAGAAAGAAAAACAGATTTTTCTTGGCTAGTAGAACATTCATTTGAAAATAGCTTCCTCTTGACCCCTTTTCAAAAATCGGTAGATGATTAGAAAGAAAACCTTATGGGTTTCTTCTCATATCAAGTTTTCAGGAAAGGTTACACACTAAGCTGTTACGATGTATAGATCTGAGAAGAGAAAGGGGTCGGTGACAAGGTTTATAGAACAGAGTAGTCCTTTTTCCAAATGTGAGGATTATGGATGAAGGCAAGGCTTCTCTGTAGACACACATATATCTTTACAAATGCGCAAGTTTGAAATCTGTGTGCCAGGAATCAGACCCAGGCAGGGACTGGTGTGCTCAAGATTATGCGGTTAGTTATGGAACAACTCAAAACCAAACTCCAAACAGTGACCAGAAAAGATGGGTCTATGCAAGTGATTTGTTTCCCAATGCTAGGTGCAAACAATCAAGAAATAGTGTATGGTCTAAATAGAAATTGAAAATAATTACAGAACCTGTTAGAAGTCACTCTGCTTGATTTCACCATTCAGTTGTAATTTCTATTATAAAATACTCCGTGGCCGGGGGTCGACCTTCCCTTCTGCACGTGCTTCACTTCCAATGGAGAGGGAGTCAGCAACACTCCTCGCCCAATGGCTCAATCACATTCCCTAACAACGTGCACCGAATCTCAGCCTTTTCTCATGTACACATACTACCAATATTTCACAGGGTGTCCCAAGAGAGGTATTATCCATTTTTGGTTTACCTGCGTTAATACAAATGAGCTCTGCTGTGAAACATCCTGGCATGATCCAGTTCTCTAAAAAATACTGCTCTCAAAGAATCTCCACCTGTGCTGAGTTATTAAAACGTAGGAGGGAGGAAGTGTGCACACCAGAAACTGAAAACCTTTTTGTCAGAGTAGCAGCCGAAAATATCCCTTGTTGAGCTACTGCACTTCAATCTGTGAATTCTGGGCATTGCTCCACGATCCCAGCCCACGCGGTGTAAACACAACTGAATCATTAGATCTTAAAAATAAAATAGGGTTGGGGGTTTAACGCAACGGTTCCCCTGCCTGCCTCGAAAGCGCAAGGTCCAGAGTTCAATCCCCGGTACCAAGAAAACAAAAACAAACAAGCAAAACAAAGAATAAAGTAGTGAGAGAATCTGCAAAAATATTACACGTCTTCCAAAGTTTTCTATGTGGACCAGGCCTTCCCTGTTATGTCACAGACCAAAGTTTTCCAAGAAAAGGAAATTGCAAACTATTACAAAGATAGTCAAAGAATACATTCTAAGGAACTATAAAGTGGCACTGCTGAATAAACCTTGAAATGCCTAAGCTTCACTCCACCCAAATAAGGAAATAAGGAATTAGGGGTGATACGTCCCTTTTTTATTTTTACCTTCCTCCACACACTTCCTTCCTCTGAGGTGCACAAGGGAAAGAAGATCATCACATCAGGAGAAATATGTATACACATCATCAGTGCAAGGGTTGCTTTTGTATTCTAGCTTCACATTTAACTTAGTTTTCTCAAAGAAGCATGTGGCAAGCTGTGGATATAGACTGTGCCCCTGGTGTTCCAACCTCGACCCCATCTCCATGGCATGCTGGAATGCCTATTCTCAGTTGACGTATTTGCTCCGCTCTCCCCTCTCTCCAAAATACCTTACCCCATGATTGCATATTCCATCTCCTCTTGCTAAAGCTGCTTTAAGGATAGAGAGATGATAGATAGATAGATAGATAGATAGATAGATAGATAGATAGATAGCGATAGATAGTATCCATTATCCAAAAATGCTTGGGGCTGGAGGTAGTTTGGACTTTTCCTTTGATGGATTTTTAGAATATTTGTACAATGGGGTATCTTGGGGACCCGAATCTAAAAACAAAATTCATCAAAACCATTTATGATTACTAAGCATTGTAAGCACATAAATAATTTTGTGGATGAAATTAGTGTCTTATTTTGGAATTTTCTACTTGTTGGATCACGTGAGCTTTAGAGATTTGAATTTTGGAGCATTTCTGATTTCAGCATTGGGACTTTTGGTTTGGGGACTGTTTTAATCACTCATCACTGGGACACAGTATGTGACACCTGCAACTCGAAGAAAGTTCTACTTTGGCTCAGGTTTTTAGACGCTTCAGCTCTTACACAGCGGCACAGTGGAAGGGTCTCACAGAGGAAGGCTGTTCACAGGATGGCAGGTGAGAAGCCCAGAGGAAAAGGAGGAACCTGGGAGGGAGAGGCACTGTTCAGGTCCACCCAGTGACACCCACGCTTCTTCCCAGAAGACCCCACCCCTGCCCCAGTTTATCTGCAGCACCCCTATGCTTCCTTCACCTTTCTCCCCTTCCAGAAGGTCCGCCTCTGAGCACACAAGGCTCCTGAGGAGCATGTAGGTGTGAACCCTAACAGAAATGCTCAGCCTGTGTGTGTGTGTGTGTGCGTGTGTGTGTGCGTGTTTGTGTGTGGGGTGTGCATATAAACACACTTAACATGTGTCAGCACTGTGATAATCTTGGAGGATGTGGTGTTGAGTAGGATATGTAATGCAGCAGGGAAAAAGATGTAAAACTAGACATGACAATTTAATGTAGTGATTTCTGTGATAAGAAATGGTGTGTGAGTGCGCCATAAACACAGCATATAAGATTTAATTAGTTCTCAGGTTAAAGACTGTTCTCACTTCACATCGAAAGCTAAGACGAGACCTAAAAGATCAGCAGAATTAATCAAGGCAAGAGTTCGGGGTGGGGGGAGAAAAACCTGTGTGTGTGAGCCTGGGAGTCAAAGTATATGGCCTGTTCTAAGATTTAAAAAAGAAACTTGGAGGCTACGTAGTCTACATGAGAGATGATTGCCTCTCTGGTAGCTGAGGGAACAAAGTCCTTCTGCAGAAGCAACAGTGGCGGGCTGATGGAGCAAGAGGGAGGTGAAGGAGGGGCTGAGAATGATCCGTAGGGTTGCACCGGCTTTCATAGTCCGACTGTCCTGGACACATGCAGTGTACCTCATCTTACCTCAAGTTCGCATCTGTTGCTTTTATATTGAGCTTTTCATTGGCTTGGTGTTTTCCATGCCCTCCATGTGACTAATTCTAAGCTAATTTTACTAGACTAATATTGTTTTATCAAAATCCCCATTTTATTAGATGTTACAGGTAAAATGATGGGGATGAAACTATTTGCATAAGGTCACATGGCAAGACAGCAACATTCATCACACTTGTGGGATTCTGTCCCAGGTTCAAATAGGCTACATCTGTCTCATCAGGAAGGAGTTGAAAGTTCACCTTCGTTTTCTCAAAGATTACATTTCCAGAGGCTCATCTTCCTCCCATACCCAGAAAAATCAGAATTCCCTTAGGATAAGTTATTTAAAAGATATGAATGCCTGAAAGTCTCAGTTGCCTTTGCAGAGACGGTAAGGAGAAAATATTCTCCCCATTATTGTAGCAGAAGTTGCCTGTCAATCACTACTGACAGAAACAGGCAGCAAAAGCAATCCCTGCGTCGAGCCCTGCTCTTCTGCGTTTGTTGACTGCTCCCTGGGAAACACTCAGGAAACTTTCTGTCCCTTACAGCCAGGCCTTTCCCAGAAATCACACAAATACACCTATCTGGCAGTGTTATCGCTCGCGATTCAGCGTTGGTTGTTGTTTTTAATTCACATACCGTTTAGGGGAAAAAGGGCATAGCGGGTGATGAAAACTATAAAAGAGACAAACACCCAGGGGAAACATCAAGCATTAACTTCTGATAGGAGATAGCATCTTTGGCCCTGCCTCTCCTCTGTATCATGCAAGTGTGAAATAGAAAACATCCATTCCCCTGTCCTCAAAAGTCCCCTGAGCAGCTCCACCCTGCTGGCTACACAGTGCTGTGTGATTAGAGCGGAGAGGAGGAGCGCACCCCCACACTGACCCGCTGCGGTGAGGCAGGTGCTGCACCAGGCCCCGTGCATCTATTCCTGCCATTCGTGTTTCTACTGCTCGTGTCTGACACGTGCACAGCTTGCCCTGCTAAGTCTTAACATTGTCTTGCTTCCGTTTTATTTATTTCCTTAAAACAATTTTTAAACTTAATCCATAGTAAGGAACATATTTTGCATTGTAATCCTATAAATATAAATATATTGCTGTGTGTGTACAGGTAAATACGCAACAAATAGTTCATAAATATACTTAACTAAATTGTGGAATTTCCACAATTTCAGTGCAACTTCCTATTGTATTGCATTGTTTTTTTTCTCTTTTTCTTTTTTTGTTTACTTTTTTTTTTTTTTGTACTGGGGATCAAATTCAGGTCCTTCCACTTGCGAGGCAGGCTGTGGAACCTGTGAGCTAAAGCCCCAGCCCTCTCATTTACTTTTTAAAAAAACAAAACAAAAAAAATAACCTGACTAAGCAGTGATACTTTTCAGATCAAGAAACATTGGCTTATTCCACATTAGCAAATTTAATTCCTAAACATAAAACCATTTTATAACTGAAACTGATAATGTTTTCAAATTTTAAAAACATGGATATAGGCATCCTTTTGGACTGTTTACTGGTAATTCTCAGAATATACTTCTGTGACCAAAAAAACCATGCACATTTTAGACCAGGCAAAAGTATAAGACATAAAACAGGTTAAAATGTTTATACACAGTGCTGATTAGGTCATTTTAGCCAACTGTATTTAATTCTGGTTAAACCATTTCAATAAAAGGATAATGAAATTGGAAAGATTTGGGGAAGAAAAAGCATGGGTTGAAGTTACTTTTGAAGCGGAGAAGAGAGATGGGTGAGGCAGAGTCTTCTGAGAAAAGAACTCAAGCCCCAGGGAGAGCGGCCTTGTGACATGACCACACTTCGTCCTGTATCCCGCAGTGAGCCTGGGGTTCCTTCAGTTAGATTTTCTTAAACTGATATCAAAGGATTTGTTTGAAAAATCAGTGAATCTTCTTTCTTTATTTTATTTTGGTACTGGGGATCGAACTCAGGTCCCTGCACTTGCGAGGCAGACGGTTGAACCACTGAGCTAAATCCCCAGACCCAAATTTTCTTCATTTTTAAAATAAAACCTCATGAATACACCTTCAACAAGAAGTCATAATGCTTCCTGTAAGTTTCAGGGCATTTCTTCTCAGTATTTCATGTGGGGAATGGTGTTCTCAGGTTGCAATACCCTTTCCAGTGAAATTCCCTCACAAAGAGATGTGTTTCCTAATTTATTAATAAAACACCTTTAGATGACTGGGGATGAAGGCAAAGACATTTCCATTCCTTGGACACACAATTTCCAAGCCTTTGGCAATTTTAGAAAGTATGCAATCCTTCCTCACCCTGACCCTCTCAATTTTTTATGACTTTACCAAGTACACAGAGCAATTTAGGTCAACTTTAATAACTGCATTCCATTTGACCGATTGTTAAGCCAGGTATTTTGTTATTCTTTTTAATTTTTTTTTTACTAAGCTGTTATAGCTAATACCTCAAATGTGCGCAGAGAAGTATTTAAGGGAAATACCACTGTAATTTAGGATGTATCTGAGTCAGACCTACAAATTACTTTACTCTCCATAGATTGTTTTTACTTTTTAGCTTCTATCTACTTCCTAAATGCAATCTCTATAAAGAAACCCAAGCAAATGAAACAACCTGGGTGTGAACAGAGTGAGCAATCACCACTCTGTACAGAGGTAACTCCAGAAAAGGTTATGTTGAGATATCTTTGTGATCTTCCATCAACAGAATAATTCTGGACCTGAGCAAGTATTTGTGTCAAGGTAACTAACTGGAGAATCCATTAATTGTACTGGTTAATGGATAATTATCAGGTCACACCCACATGTTCTCTTCTGCTCTTTCCTTCACCCTGCTATGAATAACACATCAACAAATTTTTCATTTAATATACTAATAGATTTGCTTTATCGTGTGTTTCACTGAGAATTTGTTCGGCTAGCCTTCACTGATATGAGCAGTTGTTTATACTAAAAAATTGCAACGCTTTCCCCAGCAACCTTGATACAAGTCTTATCTGTGTTTGAAAGTGACAAAAAAATATCTTTTTGCTGAGACAGTGTTGGGATTAGCTAAGCTATATAGAGATGGTACTTTAAATCTGCGGTTGGAAATAAAGAAAAGTCTTCATTCTCAGGGTTCACCTCACTGCCCACACAAAGTTGACGTGAGTATGTGACTCTGTCATATACCACTAGGGACTCTGCCAGGGATACCAGTGAACTTATATAGGAAAAGGCATAGATTAGTGTCATTTTGGTTTGCAAAGAGATGGAATAAGAGAACCTGCAGTCTATTTTCATAGGCAAAATATTAATTATTTATTGGATCAACTAAACACTTGTATAGGGATGTCTCTAAAGAATTTTTATTAGTAACACTGTTTTGTGGTTGCTAACGTTAAACATCAAAATAATGAAAGGATATATTCAGGGGAGTTACACCTGCGCAAATAAACTGAAATTTTAAGCATTGAATTCTTTTTTGTTGCTGTTGTTCTTTTATTGTTTATTGGTACATTTCAGGTATACAGTACTGAATTCTTAACAGGCATAAATAAAACACTTTAGGCCAAAACAAATTACAAGGATGAGTATTTGTTCCTAAGCCTGAAACAGTTCCCTAAGTTTAAAGAAATGCTTGGGCTTGCTGTACATCTTGGATGTTTTCTTATTTCCCTTTACAGTTGTATTTCAACATTTATCTAGAGGTAGTAAGGAAGCAAGTCTGGTAAAAAATGTAGGAAGACAGCCTCTGTGTGTGTGTGTGTGTGTGTGTGTGTGTGTGTGTGTGTGTGTACATGTGCACATGGGGGGCAATTAAGAAGCAAGTGAGTAATGATTTCGTAAGATAGTAAGGGTAAAAATGGCTCAATTATTCCCCATACACTGTCAAGAGCCACCTGAGAAAGGCTACTCGGAGACTCCCAGGTGTTCCACAGAAGTATACTTGCAGCTAGATGCCCAGGGCCATGCCATTCTCAGACAAATCACTGTGCAGATGTCTATTCTATAGGTGGACCAGTAAGAGAAGATTACTAAAGTTAAAAAAAGAAGCAGGAAAATATTGTGTGATGCATTTTAGAAACTTACACAGTCCCTCAGCATTGTACAAAAAATAAATAAAAGAAAAACATACTTGATATCTCCAGCCAAAGAGGATGTGGTTAGTGTCCGGTACAAATACTACGTACAGGACATGGTGTGGTACTTTGAGACTCTATAGGGATATTAGACATGTGTGTATACACACATATTATTGTATTGTAGTCCTACTTTCAGCCAATAAATCATCCCCAAGAGAACTGGCTCAGTAATTTATTTTTATGTATGTGGATGAAATGTGCTTGTGTGGAAGAGAGCATAGTAACTGACCTTTGCAGTGAAAGAGAAAATAGCACCATGGCTCTCGCTTCCCAATCACTCATTGTCAGCTCATCCTCTGTCCACCAGGCACTGGTAAAACCCTGGATATGAGGGAATGAAATTTTTATGTCAGGAAAGGGAATGACAGCAGCTGAAGATGCCTGGTCCCTACAGGGGAAGCAAAGGAATTTCACACAAAGCTCCTCTTTGCAGCAGAATGCAATGCTTCAGAGCTTCCAAACATTGCCTGCTGGATTTGCTTCCGTTGTTTCCTGCTATGATTTAATGTATACCCTGTCAGTTTAGCACTGCCTCTCTATTATCTTGAGAAATGTTTAAGCTCCTTTGAGGGTCTCAGTGTTTAAAAAGGAAATTTTGACTAAGTCGTGGAGAACGAGGGCCAGTAATGTCCATGTTTCCCCAGGGCTCAGGAATGAGGATGGAGCAGACAGGAGACCCCAAATCCACAGAATCCCACAGCCCTCGGAACAGGAGGAAAAATTAGGGAGACAAAGGGTGGTAAATCACTGAATCCAGCTTGTTCTACCTTTAGTTCATGCGATCGTCTCTTCAGGTAAATATTCTACGCATTTTGCAAAACTAACTGACTAAACAGTCTCAGAGAAGTTAAGTTCTTTTAGGATGGCCTCCTAGCTTGTGCAAAACGGCAGAGTCAGAGGATGCCCACCAGTCCAACTGATGCTAACTTTCAGCTACAACTTCACAAGGCCTCTCGAGGATCACACTTGAGGAAGGAGAGGTGTTTCCATCTGAAATCACTTGGCCATCATGTTCTCATGTAGCACTTGCAGGCTGTCTCAGTGTAAGTGCTTCATGGTTCATTGCGCAGGGTGAAAGAACACATGAGGGTAAAGTCGGTTTCGCAACCCAATCTGGAAAACTTCCTGCATTTTGTATACGAAGGAAGTATTTAACGTTTTCTAAAGATGCAAGTGTGACTGTTTTGTAAATTGCGGAGGTTACTCTGATCCTAGCACAATGATTGTCCATAAGTCCATAAAGCTTGGGAGGGAATGCATACTGTGTGATAGAAATAAGAACAAATATATCTGCAAAAAAAACTTCAAAAGCATGAGGATGATGAGATTTGAAAAGGAGGTCTGAGTGACTTTCTAATGTGGATGACCCCAGCTACTAATAAGTGACAGCCCAGACTGTACCAATTCAAACATTCTCTCCTAAGTCTGGAGCTCATTCCCTGCACCACAAAGGTGATGCTTGCTTCCAGAAGCTCGTATGGAGTGCACCTCCTCTAGAGAGTGAACAATCCACATATTGTCCAGTGATCAGGCTTTGGGTGAGTGTTGGAGGTGGTGAGTTTGAGGCCATGTTCTTCCTGGCAAATGTCTGGAGAGCAGTTTAAGTATGGAATTTTGGGGTTTTC
Source organism: Fukomys damarensis (assembly GCF_012274545.1). Classification (NCBI taxonomy): domain Eukaryota; kingdom Metazoa; phylum Chordata; class Mammalia; order Rodentia; family Bathyergidae; genus Fukomys; species Fukomys damarensis. The sequence goes on along the minus strand of NW_022900930.1, from coordinate 6,778,861 downwards.
CATTCTGAGTCGTGATTTCTTTTGTCATTTTATTCCCTCACCTAAATCAACATTCACACTTGCACCAGGACCTCTACCATGCTAGGGAAGTGTTCCACCACTGAGCTACATCCCCAGCCCGATTCTATTTTAAAAAGTAGGCTTCTCAAAAATTTGTAGCTACTTCTGCATGATTCTTTTGTCTTGGGCTACTTAATTTCCCACTGTACTCTCCAAGGCAAAATGATTGCAAATCCAATATAAACTCAGCTAACTAAATAAATTAACTCACTAAATGTGATCCTGTGCTGTAGTCATTTAAATATCAGGGCCGATGTAGCAATTATTAAATTGGCCTTAGCTGTTTTAACGGCCACTCATATTGTCAGTTGACACAAGAGCTTGTTGTCTATTAAGGCCAATCCTTCCTGAAATAAATTTCATGCAACCTCCATACTTACTGTACTTTGTGTCATAAGCATATATCCATTCTTACTCAAGATATCAACAACTAGGGTGAGACTTTGTTTTAGTGATAATGGAAATTAAAGCAACAGTATAAACTGACATAAAAGGTCTTACTGGGAGGTAAGAGAAAATGAAAAGGGGTAGGGGCACAGTTCTGACAAAGAATAACCTTGGCTCCTAGCAGAAAGTAATACAAGCTAGAAAGGGGCTTTTGTTTGAGAAACAAAAGGGGACTAAGGTCTGAAGAGGTAGATCAGACCTCCAGAGAAATCTTCATAAATTGAGGAGCAATCCAATTGCTGGGAAAGGACTTCTCATTACCTAGAGACAATACATGAGGCTCTGCTGGAATTCGAGGTAACCGTTAGGTTTAGGGCAATCAAAAATTGCACAAAGCTGAAATACTCTACAAATCTCTTATCTTTGTGTCCTTAATCTTGAAAGGTGATAAGGAAAGCTAGGTAAATTTAAGATAAATAAACCTTATTTTTACAATTTTTGAACAGACATCCCCTAAATGAGAAACAAGCCTATAAGAATTCAACCCAAGGTTTTACAAAATGAAGGTCAAGCTTTGTAGGTCCAAGTGAAACATCAAGGCATTTAGCAAAAAAAAAAAAAAAAAGTCCCTAACTACCTTATAAGAAAACACAAACCATGCTTTTATAAACGAATCCAGGCCCAGGAGTTTGTTGTCTGTCCTGGGGTAGTCTCTGCATTAAAGGTATCAAGGAAAAGGTTATAGAAGGGGACTGCAGACCAAATCTCCCAATGAAGTACTGAAAATCAGAACTGTCTGATACAGATCGTCCAGTTTTATGATGAAGCTTTATATGAGCAACAATAGCTCAGTGACCAGAGATTATATATGAGCTCTAGAAATCTATCTACTTATCCATATCCACAGAGTCAAAAGAAAGTGGAAAGGCCAATGAGGTTAATTGGCATGCAGATGCGTTTGTACTTGAGTCTTTATGTTAATGAAATGCAACCTAATTTGTTCTATAAACTAATAGAAAGCCTAATTTAGGAGGACGCTTTTAGAACTAAGAGCTGAGTTTCAGCCAATCACAGCATCTGAGCCTCAGTCAATCAGAAGTAGCCACCTAATCAGCCCAGGTTCAGGTGAAGTCAGTGCCAAACTGTAACCGATGAAGCTATTTCTGTACCTCAATTTCATTTTGTGTCTGTCTGTAAGTGCCACTTGCCTGAGTTGTGGAACAGCACTCTCTGAACGTGTCTTGGCTCTGTAGGCTCCCAATGACAGTAGTAGTTCTTTGTTTAACTCTTTTAAATTTAGTTTATCAAAATGTTTTGATTTTTTTTAACATTGGCATGAGATGTGGGAATTGTCATAGATTTCCAGTGAACCCCAGGAACATGGATGGACCAAGCAAGGATTTCCAACGAGGCTCACTGTGTCCATGATCTCTCAAAACAACTGGGGTCATGGGTGAATTGTCTATCATAGCCAAGCCATTAACTTATATTTCAGCTCTCCCAGTTTTCTTAAGCAATTTTTAGGCTACACTTGGTCCCTGATTGGATTGGAAACAGTAACTCCTAGGCTGAATCCACTTACCGGCCACAGGTGTATGACAAGATTTGGTAGGTTGAAAAAGGCACAAGAACACAGAGCCTAGTAAATTCATCAGAGTCAAGAAATCTAGAGTTCTTCCAAGCTAGAGTGTATGCATTTTGAAGAAATGAGTGAAATTTATAAAAATAACTTAAAACTTAATATAAGCATGGTGGGGGATATTTAAATTTAATAAAACTGCTCATATGTGAGTACATTAGAAAAAAAAATGAACAGTCCTATTTGCCTCAAAACAGTATTTTTTGTTTTCATGTAGAGCTTCTAAAAGATTAAATGAAAGCTTACCTAATAAATTGATGAGAAAAAACATTTTATGTTGACTGACATTACTGACTGCAATTCTTTCTGTCCTGAAATTCTCTCTACTCTAATTTATTGACATTTCTGCTTTGTTACTTTCCCATGTTGAAGATGAAAAAAAAAAGTTGTTTACAGATATCAGGCCCTCTCCTCGATGTATCTTCTTCTTTGGCCAGCATTTTGCTGGGGTCAAATTCTTGAACTCAAAAACAATGGTGAGAGGCATCTTCAGCTCCTCCCAGAAGAGCTTTGTCCACCACGTTCATCCGTGTGCTTCAGTCTAGGCTTGATACTCTAATGAAAAAGCATAAGTTAAAGTGAAAGTGGCCTATATTTCATTATTTAGGGATTTTATTTTAAATACATTTCTATCTACAAAGAAATTTCTGCTTTTGAATTTACCTCCTTCACCACACCTTAATCAGTAGAAACTTTTATAATAGGGAATACAGACTGAAACTAGGAATGCTCACCTTTGACCATTCTGACTTAACGGGACTTCCCACACATGCCTTTCTTTATTTCAGCAAATCATGACATTTCCGCCACAAAGTAAAGTTTGTAGAGGAGTTAATTTTCTATATTTTACCTGTTTCACACATTTAGGGTAGAAATATTAAGTGGTTATTGAAAGTGGATGGATGCAAAGGACAATGATGGCATTAAAACAAAGGTATCGACCCAAACACTTAAAGGTTGGGTGGACCAAAGACAGTCCTGTTTAGAACCTCGACAGTATAAGAATTCAAGAAGGCCCTCTTTATTAACTTGAGATTAAAGAAAATTTTTTAAGCCAAAAGGCAAAAATTCCAATAAGCAACTAGCTAACAATTAATTTTGGCAAAAAACAGATGAATCAATAAAGTCCTAAGGATCCTTTCGCAGAATCTCCCCAAAGAACGAGTAGAATGGCCAAGGAGTGAGGATCCTTACAGTAAAGGCCTTTTAGGACTGATTAATGGGCCTTTAGAAGAATAGACAATGACTTGTGATAAGGTGTGGCTGAGTTTTCCTCTCTTCTCTTGAGATATGATTGATGAAAATGGAGTGCCTGCTTAGGATCTGTCATGAAGCAGACAGAGGAGAACTTGGAAAGTCTGATCCCACATTTTGGTGGTTTTCAAATGTCTTCAGTTAGAACTAATAAAAATTTATATATTTTGGGGTAGAATTTCTTGAAATAGTTAATTTGTTTAATGAGTAATTCAAGCATAGTATTAAATATAAGTAATTTAGGTGAGTATAAATGGCCTAAAAGTTTCTGTGTCCAAGTTCCAAAGGTCTTTTTCAGTAGCCTGATATCATAAAAGTTATGTTCAAGTAAGTAATAGATATTCACAAAATTCCTAATTCATTTCAAAGTAAAAACATAGAAACATCAAATGCTAAACATATGTTTAAAGTACATATACTTTAGTGTCTTGTTTTCATATAGTATGTAGAAAATAAATATGATTGGTTCTGAGAGTAAACTAAAAACTTATACCCAGAGGAAAAATATATTTAGAGAAATTATGAAATCTTTGTTCATTAGATGTTAGTATGTGGCAGAAAGTCAAAAATTATTCATTTTCTGGTTTTTCACTAGAAATTGAATTAATAAGAGTTAAAAATTCTACTTTTGATTAAAAGTAGAAGTAGACAAAATCAGGCACATTCAGAAGTGAAAGCAAGAGACAGTACAAATTCCATTAAAAAAATCTGTTAGAAATACTGGCAAAAAACTTAGCAAGCATGGAAAAAGAATTTGACATATAAATAACTGAGACATATAGAATTCCATTTATTCACGACCAAAATAAATCTATGCTAGGGCATATAATTATCAAGATTTCAGAAATACAGCACAAGAACAGAATATTAAAAGCTGTTAGAGAAAATAAATAAATCATCTATAAAGGAAAGCCCATCAGAATCACACAGACTTCTCAACACAAACCCTTAAATCAAGGAGAGTTTGGAGTGAAGTATTTCAATTGCTGAAGGAAAACAACTTCCAACCCAGTTTGATGTACCTGGAAAAACTGTCTTTCAAAATCAACAGAGAAAAAAGTTACTCCTTTGACAAAGAACAACTGAAGAAATTCATGTCCACCATACTAGCTCTACAAAATGCCCTGAGGATATTTTATAAAGAAATAATGAAGACCATAATTACAAGAACACCAGTGGAAAGAAGCCATCAGGAAGTGCAAATAATTAAACAGAAGAAAAGGGCGAGGAACCAACAGCAGGAAAGTAATATGACAAGGATAAGCCAATGCATATCAGTCACAACCATCCATGTAAATGGTTTCAATTTACCTATCAAAAGAAAGAGATGGGCAGAATGGATCAAAGACAAGGTCTAACAACATGCTGTATACAAGAAACACATTTAATTCAAAATAAATTTGTGCACTGAAAGTTAAAGGATAGAAAATAACACTCCATGTGATAGGAACCCAGAAAAAAGGAAAAGGTGGTTATTCTATTTTCAGACAATGTGAATTTCAAGCCAAAACTGATCAAAGGAGACAGAGAAAGTCACTACATACTTGTCAATGGTAAACTCCAGGAAGAACGGGTAACATCATAAATATCTATGCACCAAATACTGGTATATACAACTACATAAAACAAACATTAAAGGACATGAAAAATCTAATAAGCACTAGCGCATTTGTAGTGAGAAACTGTAATACGCCAGTGTCACAAACAGACAGGTCAACTAGACAAAAAATGTTTTTAAAAAATCAGAACTGAACAAAACCTGTAAACAAATGGACCTAGTGGATGTTCACAGAGTGTTCATCCCATGGCATGAGAATACACATTCTTCTCTGCTGCACATGGGGTGTTCTACAAAATAACCACATATTAATCCATAGAACTTGCTTAAGTAAATGTGAAGGATTTGAAATTATTCCAAGCATATTGTTTAACCATAGGACAATGAAACTGGAAATCAATGGCAAAAGAAACCAAAAAAAATTCCATAAATACATGGAAATTAAGTAACACCCTTCTGAACAAAGATGAAACTAAAGAAGAAATTAAACAGGATCAACAATTAAATGGCAATGCTCATATAATGTACTGGAACTTATGGGACACAAAGAAACAGTCCTAAAAGGGAAATATGTAGCATTGGATTCTCACATCAGGAAGACAGAATGAGCTCAAATAAACAATGTTGATCCTCAAATGTCTAGAAAAATAAGAACAAATTAAGCCCAAACCTCATACAAGAAAGGAAATTATAAAGATGAGTGTGCAAATTAATGTAATTGAGAAAATACAATCAATGAATCAGAGTTGGTTCTTTAAAAATATTCTTTAAAAGATTAAATAAAATTGACAAAACCTTAGCCAACTTTATTTTAAAAAAGAAAAGAAAAGACTCAAATTCATGCAATTAGGAATGAAAAGAATAAAATAACAATGGATCCTGAGGAAATCTAGATCACCAGTACCTAGTACCTACCATAAAAACCTGAACTCTAATAAGATGGAAAACACAAAAGAAATGGACAAATTCCTAGATATATATGAATTACCAGAGCTGAATCAAGAACATATGAAAATTCTAAACAACCCAATATCAGTCAATGAAATTGACAATGTAATTAAAAACCTACAAAGAAAAAAAACACATCCCAATAATTCTACAAGAAATTTAGAAAGTCATGATGAAATTACACTTCATTGGTCTGTGTTTCTGAATACATTTAGAAAAGACCAAATGCCTCTACTCTTCAAACCCTTTAAGAAATTTAAAGGGAAGCAATACTCCCAAATTCATTCCTGAAAGCAAGTATTACCATGATACCCAAACCAGAGAAGAACCCAACCAAAAAAGAGAATTATAACCCAATCTCCATAATGAATATAGATGCAGAAATCCTGAAAAAGATAATGGCAAACAGAATGCAGCAAATCATCAAGATTATATACCATGACCAAATAGGATTCATCCCAGAGATGGAGGAATAGTTCAATATACACAATAGATGTGGAAAAAGCATTTGACGTTATTCTTAAACTCAACGCATTCAGCATTTATGCCATTCTCCTTTCTACTTGATAACAGATAGAGCCAAAGCTAGCTCTGAGGAGATGGAGGGGCCATCACACAAACCACCATCTCATCCTGTACACACGTGTTAGGCTCTTTTATAGCAAGGAACAGTGGTGAGAGGGAATCCACTGAGATAACAGACAAATCCAGGTGTGTTCTGTCCTTCTTGGATCCTGCCCTTTCAAAGGCCAGAATTTGCATATTACCTAGGCTGAGAGGAAGAGTGGCGGTTCTATGCTTCAGGCAGGAGAAAGTGCAGAGAAGCCAATTGTCTTTAAAGAAAAAATTCTAATTTTTAAAGTTCCATTTTGCCAGACTAGTGACAAAGGCTTTATTATCTTGTGACAAAGTATTTCTACCACACAAAGAAAGTCGTTCGTGATTCAACAGTGAGGACAATTAAAAAAAAAAAAAACCTTCATGATCCAAAACCTGGAAATTAAGTTTTCTGGAGACAACATTATAGAAGGTTACTCTAGAAGCCTATTAGAGGAGACCATATCAGGATTTTCTCAATGCCCACAGTGTAGCAAAACTTTGGAACCCTAAACCTTGGATCCACACTTTATACTCAGATGGGACCTTTCAGACCCTTGAAATTGCACACCCATTAGAGATCTAAAGATAAAGATAAACACAGCATATTTTCCCTAGAAGTAGACCACTACCAAGATGTGAAATGTTTCCTGAAGACCAAGGATCAAGACTTCCTTGCTTTCGTGAAAGTCTTACATTTCTTCCTTATTTCCCCTTGTCCTAATCCTTCTCTTTTCCCTACAGAAATATCCATCAAGCTTCAAATTGTATACGGCTTTTGGTAGGGTTTAAGCTTTCACAAAAGGAAAACATTGCAATTGTTGCATTTATAGATGAGCTAGTTTCTACTGGGGAAAGATTTTAGTGAGGTTTCTGGAGATTGACTCTCTGAAGTAGTGGGGTACCAAATATGAATTTGAAACTAATCCATAAATTATGTGAATTCTTGGATTTGTGGCCAGCAGACGTTTCATAGTTTTAGACAATAAAATTCAGCCTCCAAAGCTGGATGAAAATATTCGTGTTCAACACAACATTTAATAGAATATCATGAACCTTAGATCTTTGTTTTCATTCAGGGGCCTGAGTAAAGCATTAAGCAAAACTGACGTTATACCTATATTTCCCTTGATTTTGCTACTTTAGAAAGTTAATCTAAAGAGTATATACTTGTCTTTCATTAGATACTTCCACTAAACATTTTAAGGAATATTCTTAAGAAAGAGGAACATAGATACGAGGAATGGCATCACATGCCTATAATCTCAGCTACTCAGAAGGCTGAGGCAGGAGGATCACAAGTTTAAGGCCAGATGGAGCCATTTAGCAAGACTCTGACTCTGAATAGAAGGACTGGGGAGGCAAGCCTCACCTGGGTTCAAGCCTCAATAAAATAAAACATAAAAAAAAATTAAGGATCACAGGATGTGTTAATGGAGTAGCTAACATGTGATTCATAGACTTTCTAAATGATGGATTGCAAGTGTGATCTTTCCAAGCTTTCTGGGCCATTGTTTCTTCTGAAGCTTCTCTGGATCACTCTGACTTGGGATACCAAGATAACAAAACTGAATACCTCTTTAAATTCTGAGACCATCCTAAAGTAAATTACCATCCTTAATCACACCCTAACTACTGACTATCTCCTAATGGACTCACAAAATTATTGAACTGCCTATATCGCCTGCCTTTAAATTGTTTGATTTTCTCGATTGCCCCAGTTTGTCGGGGCTCCTGTTAGGGACTGTCAGTCTTCTCCTATGACATTATCTCCCTGACAGTCATCACAGAAGTCTTTCTTGTGTAGTGTGTTCTCTCAAGCCTTTAATGTTGGGAAGCAGCTCCTATCAAGCCTTGAATTATCTCATTTTAAGAAGATGAATAAGAATGGAAAGAATCATTCAACTGCCATGACATCTTGACTTGTAAATTCCATACAAGTTTGTTATAATAGCAACAAAAGACCTGCATTAATGTCCAGGGTTGTGGTCACTCTCTTGGAATTGAGCGAGATGTTAATTTAGTGTGGCCTGAGGATGCCTTCATGTTCTGAGTCTCTGTGTAATGAACTACAACTGAAGCCAGTACTTAAACTGACTGAAAGCCTAACTGAATTGTTTATGCTTTTGTAACATAGCTGGATCTCAATTAAACACAGCAGACAGGCTTTGGTCAGTCACCGTATTCAGTGAGACAAATGCAAACCTGTAACCAATCAAATTGCTTTTGCACTTCACTTCCACGATTCGTTTATACATGTGATCTGCTCACGTTGTAGGACAAAGCTCTCTGAACGTCTGCTGCTGCTTCTTCTGAGGGCTGCCTCATTCTCAAATCTTTCCTGGCTCAAACAAACTCTGTTAATTTAATTTGCCTGAAGTTTTTAACACAGCCATAACCTTATTTCTTCTCTCTGATATTTACACATGGTGACAAATAATACCATTAATTGGGATAATCAGCAAAACGAGTAAACATCTTGGCTTATTTTCTTTGTGTGAAATACCAGTCTTATAAAAACAACGTAACAATCAATAAGATAATTGGCAAATGTTTTATTTGAAATATTCAGTGAGCTAATCGTGGCTAATTAGGAGGAATAAATGCTTCCTGTCCTTCTTTGGAATGACCTCTTCCACAACAGATTCAAAAAAGCATGCTATTTTCGTGGAGTTGCTAAAAGTAAATAAATTGCTAAGAATGTGTGTCTGTCAATCATCAAAAATAGTATTCAAACAGATGTAAAGGTAGAAAATAAACTTCAAAATTCTTTGGCAAGTTTTCTGCCAACTAACAAAGGAGTTCGGTGAAAAAGGGAGAAGAAAAAAAATGTGAGATAATGAAAAGATGGAAATAAAGTGGTTGTAGATGGGGAGGAGAGAAGGGGGTGAAGGGAGGGCAGGGACAAGGGGAAAAAAATGAGAACCAAGACCTGTCATGTAGAGGTACAAGATCCCAACAATGAGAGTAACTGTACTGTATCCCTAAAATGTACCAATAAACTCAATTAAAGATGAAAAAATTTAAAAAAAAACAACAGCCCCCCCCCAAAAAAAAGAAAAAGAAAAGAAAAGAGACAACCCGAGACTCTAGGATACAAAAGATGCCTTTCCCTTATTCTCTGGGCCACAGTGAGCCTATCAGCCGGCTTTCACTGTGGAGAGTATACCTCTTTCCTGCCTTCAGTACATGTACACTTTTGCTGCCTCTTCTGTGGGTCCTGTTCAATTCTTTGTCCAGGAAACAAATAACCTGAAAAGAAACCCCATGAAATTCCATCCAGTGAGGAAAGAAGATGCTCCTTAGGAAGCTAGAAAAGGCCAGCTTGTATCTACCAGAATGAGTGTTTTTACATTGTTTCCAGCCCAGATGTGTCGACAAACCAAGGACTTAGGGTTTTTTCCCACACATCAATTTATACCTGAGGTTTTGTATTTATGCTAAAAAGTAAGTGGAATAAAATCCTGGAAGTTCTTAATAGTGCTCAGTGTTCAGGTATTTTGTTTTATTTGTGTTAACTGCTAATCTTGTTAAACTTGTTTCCTGTCCAGAGGGAGTACCCTGTTGTTAAGTCCTTGAGGATGGGACCACTGGGTGAGCATCAGTAACCCACTGATAATGCTTAAAGGAGAAGCCTTGTCCACAAGGACTGGAGGAAACTTTATATTGCAATGATAGGTATTGCAATATTTCTTGTTATGAAAGTATTAAGCACTCCCTTGAAAGGTAATATGATTTTTAATTGTAGTTCACATCGCTACTTTATAGGTAACCTGAGATTCTGATTCAATAGGTCTGCGGTGGCTCTAGGATTTCTATAATTTTAATACATGCTCAAGATAATTCTGAGGTACAAAATTTGGAGAACACATTTTAGGTTATACATTTTTATGTATACACAAAATGAGAAATACTGTAACAGGCATATGTTTATAAAATATATTTAAGATATGTATATTTATGATATATGGGCAGGGACAAGGGGAAAAAATGAGAACCAAGATCTGTCATGTAAAGGTACAAGATCCCAACGATGAATGTATACCTAAAAAGTACCAATAAACTCAATGAGGTAAAGAAAAGAAATATAATATATGTTATATATGGAGATATGTTTTATAATATATACTGTATGTGTATGTTATATGTCTCTTATATACTGTGATTTTTTTATGTATATATATATATATATATATGTATAAAATCTTTCAACAAAGTATTTTGGGAATATATTCTCAATTTTTAAAAAGGTCTTTGAAAGCATAGTTTTCAATGTTAGCAGTTTCCCATCATAGAAATAGATCATAAAGTTTTAAATGGGTTTCTATTTTAAAAACATGTGGCTGTAAACATTTTTATATTTAAGCCCCTTTTTTGTTCTGATAAATTTCTTCAGATAAGTTAAAACATATTGATGAAATTTTTTCCAGAAAAGTTTTAATACGTCATACTAACAGTTATAATATTGCTCTTTGACCCCACTCCACTAGCTGTAATTGTTATAATTATTTTTATTATTGCTAATTTGACAGCTCAAAACTGTTATGCCTGTATTCTTAATTTGCATGTATTTGAGTATAGAGAAGTTAACATCTTTTTTCTGTTTATTGGCTTCTGATATTCTTTCCTCCCTCAGATCCTTCTTCAAGGCAGAGGTATAGGTCCTCAGAGAATCACAGATCACAAAGAGATTTTTTAATTTCCCCAGCACATTTAAGTCATCCTCTTCTTAGCTGTCAAATCTAGCTAATGAATGCAAATGGCTCTCAGGGGTTTGTACCAAGGTTACAACTGAAAAGGTGTTCTCCCCTCCAGAACATTCCTTTGCAGGATGAAAAAGGGGAGGAAGGAATCATTATCATCGTCCATGTTTTGGCCTCTCATTGCCATACATAGGGGAGAAGCCAGATCCCCAAAGCTCTGTGTGATCCTAGTGAGCCCTGGCTCTTCTCCTGTAATACTTTGACTTCACCACAGCTAGATAAGAGACCGATCATTAGGTTGAGTCCCTTTAGTCCTCCTAGCACTACCCACTCTTTCACCACTAAGAAATCAATAGACTGCATTGCCTGGACTCTGCTTACCAACATTCCTTGATCTAAATCTATCTTCCAGGCTTCTTCAGATCCTGACACCGGTCTGCTGTTCACACTGGAGTTCAGGATCCCTCACCAGCTGAGACTCTCATTTTTAGGTCTTTCTCTAAGGTCTCTTGTTTGGTTTGTCCTGTATGGCTCCACAGGCAGGGCAAGGCTTCTCTCCTATAACACTATGGCCACAGCTCTCTCTCTCTTGCGCTCTCTGTCTCTCTGTCTCTCTCTCTCTCTCTCTCTCTCTCTCTCTCTCTCTCTCTCTCTCTGTTTCTCTCTTCATAGTCCTGGGCTTGGAGAGAGCATGATTTTCTCCACAATTCATGCTCCTCTAAGACTATAATCCTTCCATGTGCTGTGTAAAAAACCTTTAGCTTTTTTCTGGTTTAGATCAAGAGTATCCCCCAAAGGACTCATGCACTCACAGGCAAGGCTTGAAGAAGGTGATTAGATCAAGGGGCACTGTGCTCCTCTGTGGAATCATCAGCAGGTAGCTCCAGCAGCTGACTCTGCTGTTGGACCTGATGCCTGGCCTGAAGAGGCTGATCGCTGGGGGAGGGTGCAGCTCTGTCCCTGGCTCTCCCTTCGCTCTCTGCTTTCTGACCTCCATGACGTGAGCAGCTTTTCTCTGCCCAGGCCCTTCCACCTGCAGTTTCTGGGTGTAAGCCTGTCCAGCGTGGGCTGAAGCTTCTGACCTGTGAGCTAAAGTGAACCTCTCCTTTTGAAACTGCAATGGTAGAGTAGTATGTCCCGGCAACGAGAGACTTTGGTTTGAAGCTCATACCAATTCTTGAGGCCTTTGTTCCTCCTCGGTGAGTTCACTCCAGACCCACAGTTCCCATACTCCCAGCTTCTACTTGTGTTGGCTCGTGGTTCTTACTCTGTTTGACACTAGTCATACGATAAATGTGAAGGATTTCCATGGCTTTTATTCTGATCCTTCCAAACCTTGACCTCTCTTGCAGTGGCACTTTTCTTCTAACCTCATCTATTTTCTCGGAATTGCTTAAATCTTGATTTTACTAATCACTGCCTTCCCTCCATAGCTTATGCTAAGAAGGGTGCTTTCTGATTTCTACCCACTACCTTTGCAGCTCATTTCATGTGCATCCTAACTGTAATCATTTTTAGACCATTTTGTAGCCTATACTTTGTTGAAACCATTTAAATTTTCACAGAAACACATATGCTTAATATCATCACCTTCTTCCTCACTCAGTTTATATTCCATTTATCCATCCCAGCATAGATGTGCTGACCCCGAGGGTCACATAATGCTCACTGCTATGGACCACTGAGGTGCAGTGGGGTTGCTATTATTGTATCCACAATTCACTTTCACCCGTAAAAAAGTTGTTCTATCTTCAGTCGGCCCATGTTAGATTCCAGCTCTCATAAGCACTTAATCTCCCCAACAACTATCAACTCTCCAGTTTGTAATATGGAATTTTCTTTCTCATCAAAATAACTTCCCTCGTAACAGCACAAAAATGAACCATCTGATGATCCTTTTCACTTATAGTGGTACTTTATTTTTTTGAGGTAGCAGAACATTCCACCCCGATGGAATAATGTTTATTTTGAACTGAAGAAAATTGAGAAGCATCTGACGCAAGAGAAGCACTCTGTCCTTTCTGTCTCTACCAGGAATGGCAGAAGGGTTACTAACTACCAGAGACAATGTGGGATCTTTACCCGCCTGGAAACGGAGAAACTCCATGACAAACCATACCGAGGAGATCTTCTCCCTCATTACTTCCCCACACCTCTGCCTTCCTACTGTTTGCTGTTCCTAGAAACGCTTGTTACCTTTCCACAAACTGACTCTTCTTTGCTAGACGCTGTATAAGTTCATGTTCTAACCATGACTGTTCAGGACTACAGGCCCCTGTGTATATGCGTGTTGCTGGTGTTCACAAAATTCTGCCTGTTTTTCTCTTGTTAATCTATCTTTCGTCAGTCAAATTTGTAGGCCCCAAACCAATGAATGAATCAAAAATGAATAGAGAAAGAGTTTCTCTCTCTCTCTCTCTCAACACACTTCTCAGGTTTTCTCCAGTGTTCCTTGGCTGTCTCTTTCACTGGCTTCTCCACATCCCAACCTATATGTCTTGGATACCCCAGTTCTCAGACTTGGACCTGCTTAATTCTTCTACTTAAACTTTAAATTCGCTACTCTTATGGCTTTTGTCCTGTATCCATCTCATTAGTTCCCCAAAATTATTTCTCTCTCTCAGAAGCATCATCTAAATATGGAATTTGGAAGTAAAACTCCCGCACTGTGCTTCCAGGATTGAAAAGGCTTCTTACCGCTTAGGGTTCACATTCTGACTTGGGCCACTTCTCCTACAGCTTCCTCCTTTCTCATCATAAAAACGAGTTTGAAATGAAGCATAAATATATAGGGGTATGAACTTTAATGTTTTACTTTAAAAAATAATTACTGTATGGTAGACAGTTCAATATGAAGTTAAAACTAAAATGCTGAGGATAAAATACTGAGAGTAAAATATAAGGAAGTTGGAAAAATCAAGTAAGTAAAAGTTAAATACAAAAAATGTAACATCCAATAAAATTAAAAGGCTATGCATTAAAATAAAGAGATGAAGGGACAAGATTTAAAATAAGAGATAAGGAGCAAGAAATCAACGAGGTAAAAGGTTATACACATGGAAGAGGAGAAAAATTAAAAATTAAAAGACTACAGTCCATAGGAGAAAAAGTTAAATATGTAAAAGAAAAGATGAATTAGGATTAAGAATGGAATAAGAAACTTAAAATACAAAGTTAAATAATTCTAAACCAAAAAGGTACAGAGTATTAGGAGAAAAATATTTTTAAATAAAAATGAAGCCAAAAAGTGTGAAAAAAAAAAAAACCAGGTGGTCTTAAGAACTGGAGAAAATCCTATAGCGGTTGTCCAGGATCAAGAATTCGCTCTAAGTTATTTCCTAGGCATCCCCAAGTACTTATGGTGTTCTTCTTCCTCAAATGGAGCTTGCCCTGAAAGCACTAGCTGCCTTTATGCATTCTGTGTACAAAGGGCCTTTCAGTGATGTGGCTTTGGAGGGGAAACGGGTCATATCCGCATACGGTAACAGTGGCACTAAGTTCCACAGAGTTGGTCTCTGGGACATTCTACAGAAAATTGCAAAGTATGGACAAGATACCCATCGAATACATTTGTTAGTTTGGAAATCAATTTTTCATTTATCATTTCCGTTTTACCTTTATTCATGAAGTGGGCAGAGACGATTTGTATTTTCAGGAAGGAATAGGTTCCTAGAGCTGGGAGGCTTACAGAGTTGGCTAGTGTGGAGTCAGAAAACATCGTGCTAGGGGATGAGAACACTAAACAGGAGCCCAGTCTTCCGACATGCACAAAGAGAAAACCGTGTGCTAACACTCAAAAAACATCAGGCAGAACTCTGAGTGCACAAGCAGAAGTCTTTCAGAATGTTTTCAGTGAAGCCCAAGAGTCCCACCTTCGTTGCTGGGTTCTGTGACTTCACTTAGCAAAAGAGAAGTCTCTGGGAGGCACTCCACGCCATTTCAATATACTCCCTTCCTATTTTCTGCTTGCCCTGCCATGTGCAATCGGGCCCACAGCCATTTGCACAGCCACCTTGTGACCTTGCCAGTGCAGGTAAGAAATGAGAAATTTTTAGGGCGATTGCACTCCCTGGATTTTCATGGCCTTGGCATAAAAATGTTTAGAGCAAGTGCTTTCTGAGCAGTGAACTAGTAAGTAAGGTTTGTAGAGTGCTGTGAGCCACAAAATCACCTTTCTGCCTACAAGAGGCTCTCCCAGCCGGAGAGGCCTGCATGGTCAGTAAATACCAAAGTTGGCAGGAGAATTATTGGCTCCCATGCCACCATCAGATAATTCTCCCTTCTGAGCTTTTCCAGAATTTGCAATTTTAAAAAAGTGTTTGCTTGGGTTTCCACTGACCTAAGAATGTTGCATTTTATGACGAAGGATTAATACGGACTTGAAAATCCCTTTGCAATTAAAAGAAACATCGCCATTTATTGGCGAACCAGAGTGTTTAACATCGAAAAGACTTTGGAAGGGGGAGATGGTGACAATCATGGACACTCCAGCCTCTGCTTCAAGCAAATATGAACTTCTCTAATGTACAGAGTTGATTATTCTTGTCACTGAGGTAGCCAAAAAGAGAATCAACAAAGCATGAAAGGAACAATTAATGAGGGCAACAAAATAGAGGTTATAAGATATTATAGATAAGACAGCTAATAAGATATTGTTATAGGGTATCAAAACTTTCCAAGAATAACAAATCATGAATGAATCAGAAGAAACTAAAAGGTCTACTTTAGCTTCTGTATAATGGAATCATGTTTCTTCTCAACTTCTCTTTCTTTTCCATCTCTTTAATTTCCTTGTCATTGTAAAAAGCTGGGCTCAGGAGCTGGGGATTTAGCTCAGTGGTTCTGGCAGCTGCTTGGCAAGCGCAAAGACCTGAGTTTGATCCCCAGGACCAAAAAAAAAAAGAAAAAAAAAAATGCTGAGCTTATACTTTCCTTCAAGCATTTTTCTCCTCCAGGGAGCAGAAGCATGATAATACTATTGATTTTTCCATTCATTTAACAAATATTATTTAATGCCTGTTATCCCAGTCTTGGACACTGAATGTTCTAATTATAAGAAATTCCTATATTGAATATATGCTGTGTGTAACAACTTGGATATTTTAGGAAGGAAGCTAATAACTTCCTGAAAGAAATGCTTGCCCAGGGTGGCTTCACAAAGAATTTTTGCACCCTCTCTCTAGATGCTATCCTCCTTTATTTCTGAAGAATAAAAACCCAGTTGAATAGTTTTTATTTATCACTTTTACCAATTTACCATTCACCTAAATACTAGCTTTTGGAGAAAACTTATAACTGACATTCTTTCCATATCTCTTGTCAATATATGGATGATGTCTACACGTCAAGGAGACAGTCTATAGAAAGAGTTAACCACATAAAGCAGGCTATCGTTTGTGTCAAATAAAATATGGAAACAAGAGTAACTTTTAGAAATTTCTATGCATTTCAGTCAAACCTCTGCTGCTTTTGGACTCTATGATAGAGATGTGGGATCCAGACTAGCAGACTGTAAGACTGGCACGAGCAAAGCATCCGGGTATTTGTGTGTAAACTGAGAAGCAGATGTTAACAAGAAACCCAAGGGAAAGGGAAAGAGGTGGGACCATGATCTCAGAGGACAGCCGAGAACACCAAGGACAAGAGATCTGGCAAGATGAAGGCAGCCTCCAGAAATGATGTAGAAGACTGAATGTGGGGCAGATCACAGGCCACTCCCCTGACAGCTTCTCCTGCCTTTAGTTTCCATGGTGGGAAGGGTTGTGGGAAGAGACTATCTTGGTAGGAAATCTGAATTCTCTGTTGCCTGTCAGGAGGCTTAACTACCAGCCTTAAGAACAAGATCAGATCATCTACAATACACAGGAAGTTGACTTAAGAGTCAGTGTGTGTCAGATGACTCTGCTGCATACTTTGATCTTCATGTGTGGGATTGGAATTCCTTTGAGGGAGGAGACACACAATTATAGCTTTCATGCCTATTGACTTTTGAACAGAATGCCTGAGAAGACAGACCAGTGAGTACTGGTGTGGTTGTTATGTAGTGTCTAACGGAAAGCTCTCAGTATTGAAAGCCTACTTCCCAGCCGATGGTCTTTTGAAGTGGCTGGATCACAACAGTTCTAGCTTCATCAGTGGATCACTGCATCGATGAGATTGTAATCTGATGACATTCTCGGGAGGTGATGAAAAGAGGAAGGAAGAGCAACCCAATTGAAGGGAGTGGATCCTGGGACTATAACCTTGGGAACTACGTCTGGTTCTCTGATGTCTGGTCCCTTCTTCACTCTTGCCCTGCTCTCCTCCTCTTTTTCTGCTTCCTGAATGCTGTGAGGTAAACAGGTTTCTCTGCCATGCCTCCCCTCTGCGATGTTACTACCATGAAGACAGCTGAGCATGGAATAAAAGATCTGAAACTATGAGCCAATTAACTCTTCACTCCTTTAAGTTATTTACATCTGGTATTCTTGTTACAGTGACAAAAAGTTCATCCATGCAAGCCCTGTCACCGTTAGTGTGGGCCTAACATTGTCTTACAGAGATCACCCTATCTGTTCCGTCATGATAAGAACTTGCATTAACCTAATGAACATGTAAAACAAAAGCCAATATTAAACGACAACCATTTTTTCCAAGTACAACTGTGAAAGCAGACTATTTGATCAAACACTTTCATATGTCAGATCTACTTTTGTCATCTGCTACCAATTTCAGCAAACCAAGAATAGAAGAACTAATCAAGTAAACAAATTACTTTTAATGAGTCTATCACCTCATATACGCCCTGCTTTAAAGCAAAAGTAACTGACATATCATGTAAGAATTTAAACAGGAAAGATAAAGGCTTATGATACTATTCATTTCTTGCTTTTTATAACCTGGATTTAATGACATTGGAAACAGTCTGGCCAAGTCAGGGGATATTTATGGTTTTTTTTTTCATGTTCTTTACTCAGGCATTACAAGGACAGGTTAGGGAAGCTTAATTAGAGGAGGGACTCAGCATGACATATTTGTGTCTTAGTTGGATGCAAAATCTCACCTAATTCCTAACATTGTTCGGTAATAAATATTTAACAGGAAACCACGCAGAGATGGAAAATGGAGCACACCAGGCCAACAGTTAAGCCAAATTACTACATTCTGCAATTGGAGACAGCAAATTTATAAACAAATTGGCAGAAAAATTGAGCCACCTCACAAAGAGCATGGAGTGCTGAAAATATCCATCTTTAGGCTTGAGTTATATTTGCTTAAACGTGTAGAACATATATTTTCACATAGTGAGTGATTTTTCATTCAAACCTGTATCAACATTTTATTTAAATATTTCCCATACTTAAACATATATAAATACACGTTACATTAAAGGGGATGAGTTCCAGGTAATGGAGATCAACCTTGAAAACTCAGAGTTGTTTCTGTCAAACCCTGACAGGAAGCCCCGAAATGACTGCTCTGATCTACTCTGCTAAACGGACAGAGTGAACCCACCCCCAAGGACTAATGCGCTGTGAATCTTCTCTCTCTCGGGCTGGTCTCATCCGTCTCATTAACAATGCTCATGCAGGAAGGTGAAGCTTCGAGCTTTCACACTGTTCCTGGAAGAGCCCGTTATCGTTCATGAAAGGTAGACATATAGATCAATTAATAAACAATGAAAGGCGAGATCTTGAAAAGCTATTTGGTGATTTCCAGGTTTTGGAGTTCTCTTTTAAACACAAGAAAAGAGCTTCTATCATTAAGGCAACACTGTCTCAAATCTTTAAGCAGCAAAGATGGTTCTTGTGTCTGTTTGGCATGTGGGATTTCCACCTGCTGAAGGCCCTACAGCCAGGAAATAATAAATGCCAGCGATAAGACCTGTTGTGAGCATTTCCAAGCTCTTCCTTTCCTTCTAGTTTTCTTTCTTTCACCTCTTTGCCCTTTCTTTCTGCACCTGTCTCTACAGAAGGAGGCTAACTCGATATCTTGGGGTGGTCATTTTTTCTAATGACAGAGAAGGACAGCAGCATCCAGCCCCCTTGCCGCGCTGCCCCACTGCCGTTCTGCTCCTCCTCCATGGGAAACCTAAGAGCTGAGCATGGGCAGATAGGACGACACTACAGAAAGATTTATAGAGGATTTCCTCTTTCTACTTAAAATTCCAGCAGGTATTTGTGGAACAGAATAGCTTCGTTTCATTTAAATTAGCGTCTTTCTTATTGTCTCCTATTAAAAAAGGAAAGAAGAGTCATCAATCCAAACTCCGTTTAATTCCTCATAACCAAGTTGTTCGGTGAGTTCTTAAGCTTTTCTAAGCCACTGATACAATCCTGTTAATTTTCAACACGGATTAATACAGATCGAATAGTATGTACACACCATTTCTATACATTAAAAGATTTAATCCTTGGAAGCATCTAAGTAATGTAAAGA
Organism: Fukomys damarensis; assembly: GCF_012274545.1. Classification (NCBI taxonomy): domain Eukaryota; kingdom Metazoa; phylum Chordata; class Mammalia; order Rodentia; family Bathyergidae; genus Fukomys; species Fukomys damarensis. The sequence goes on along the minus strand of NW_022900930.1, from coordinate 6,759,297 downwards.
GTGGTAATAACAATAACTAACATGTTTTTAGGGTACTCAGTCCAATGCCGTTCTAAAAACTGTACCTACTTGCTGACTTGATACACACGACCTTCCTGTGTGACAAATCACATTACCTACATTTGACACAGGAGGAAAAGGAGAAAAGTTGTGTTACTTGCCTGGAAACCCAGGAACTGGAAGTGATAAAAACGGTATTTACACCTGCTTGGACAGTCTTGAGACTCTGAGCCCTTAATGAAACAAAGGAACGGAGGAAATGAAAACATCTTTGAGAGAGAACAGGAAATACGTGTAGCAGGGGAAAACACTGAAAGTAATAAGCGCAGGATTGCCTACCTTTTGCTTAGGAGAGCAGAGATGGTGTGAGATAAATGTAATCATCCAGGGTACAGGGTCTTCCTCCTGAGCGAGTGGAGCATGAGGGAGGGGCAGTCTATGTGCCGGACTCCAGGGACAGAGGAAGAAAAGAAAAGGAAAGGGAAGCGGGTAACTTCCGGCGTTGAAGACGCGCCTATTGAAGCTGAGATTTAATTCATAGAGAGCTTAACAGAGCAATGAAAATTAAGACCCAGTACCCAGAAGATACTACAGGGAAAAAATAATGCCATTCTCAAGGGTCTTCAACCCGGGAGCCCGTTGAGAGGAAAGGTCCCTTCCGCGGGGAGCTTTCACCTACACGGAAGGCATGGGGGCACGTAAGAAGAGTCAGTGTCTGCCCTGTTCAGGACTGACAGCTGCCAGTTCAGCCTTAGCTAAACTCAGATTATACTGAGCTGTGTGCCATGCACAGAAATCAGAGCAATCCTGCTCAAATATAAGTCAGAAAAGTGATTTCTCTTGTTCAACTCCTTCCATGGCTCCCAGGCTGGTCTCCTCCTTTGCTGTGCTATACACACGCTGATCTGGGAGCTCTGCAGATCTAAGTGAATGCCTGCCTCAGGGCCTTGCCACCTTCTCTGTAATTTGCCTTGAATGCTGTTCCCTGGTACATCAGCGGTGCTCACTCTTTTTCCTCTTTACGGCCTCTGCACAGATGCATCCTTATTCTGAGGCCTCCTTGCCAAAGCAGTCTCCATCTCCTCTGCTTGCTCTGTGTTCCCCATAATTACATTGCTACCTGGTATGCTATGTTTGTTTTCTTTGCCTCTTTTGACCTGAACCCCAGCTTCCAAATGACAGCCAGTCTGTGCTTTTCACTGTATCCCAGGCACTTAGCGTATCATCAAGCACACAGCAAACAGCCAACCGTATGGATGAATGAGCAGATGCATGAGGAACTGTGGAAAATTTGAATAGTGGGAAATGGAGCTAAAAGGTAGAAAAACATTTGTTTTGTTAGTACAGAGGTAGTAGACTTAGCACCCTTTGGCTGAGTTCCGTCCTTAGTCTTGTTTTGTTTTATCTGTACAGTATTTTTCAATATAAAACCTATATTTAAATATCAAGGGAGTTCATTTAAAAATCCAGAGTTTTGGCTCTTTTCCCTAACAGTTAAAAGATCTGAGGTCCACTGGATGCATATTCTCATGTTCGACAATTCTCTGAACTTGAGTATGAGCTGCTCTTTCAGGTCCCACCTGCTTCCTCCCACATGAACACCGACCTAGCAATCCCCCAGCATCACACCTAAGTGTCACTGGCTCCGCACCAAGGTTTTGATGTCATTTTATGTACAAAGACAGAAAAATATTCCTCTGTACCCAGGTCTCTGTCAGGAGCAGGAAAACAAAAGAGTCAGAGTGACACGATTGAAGAAAAATGGGACAGAGCATACTTCTTTGTAGAAATGAAGAAATCCCTATATGTTTAAAATGCCAGCGACGGGCCTCTTGTGTCGCATCTGTTATGTCTCTGGCCTCTGAAGCCCCTTCCGTTTGTCACGCTTGTGCTGTACCCGAGCGAACTAGACAGGGACGGTAAGCTGGGTTGGGCTGTCCACTCGAGAGTTGGGCTTCAGTGGTCTTGGGATGTGGAATCTTGGCGGAATATTTGTGTCTCTTTCCTTGCTTCAGCTTCTAATTCTTGATTGTTTCTTCCATAGATTTAGTTTCCTAGAAATGTTTCCTTGGAAGGAACACTATATTTCATTTACTGGCAGGAAATCTGTGAATCATTACTAAGCACTGTGTGCCTTGAGCAACGCTTAGTGTTTTATATGAAGGAGCTCCCTCGGTACTCAATCTCCCCACACCCAAAAAAACTACATGATGATTATTATTACTCAACTTAATAGGAAAATGTAGGCAGGGACAAAAAAAAAATAACACCAGTTGCACGGCAGCTCGTACCTGGCAGAGTTTGAGCTTTAAACCAGGCCTACGGGGCTCTGAGCTTCACCTTATAGCCACCTGGCTGACTGCATTTGCTGTTCAGTGGGGCAGTTTCACAATTTCAGTCCTGTGGACATTTGGGTAGGAGATAACGTCGAAATTTTTAAATAGGAGTAAGACATGGGCTGGGGATTTAGCTCTGTGGTTCCGGCACCTGCCTTGCAAGTGCAAGGACCCGAGTTGGATCCCCGGTATTAAAAAAAAAAAATTAGTAGTAAGACATTGACCAGCATCTCTGGCCTCTACCCCTTTGTTGCTTCACACACACACACACACACACACACACACACACACACTCACACTCTCACACACACACTCACACAAATTGTGGCAACCGAAAAACTTCTCTAGGCATCGACAAGTGTTCTGTGGGGGAATGAAGCAGCCTTTATTTGACAATCACTGCACTGAAAGGGAGTCTAAGATTTGCTTGTCTTGTGTTGGCTCAGAAAGCCTAAGGAAAAGGTGGTCATATCGCATGGTAAGAATTTAGGTATGAATTTTTTGACAAAAAAATTTTAAGGAAAAAAGTTGGAACAGTTCACAAAACGGGGCATACTGACGAGACATGAAGTGGGACTGAGAGAGAGGCAGCGGTGATTGTCAATCAGTTTTCATCAGGATTCCTTCTCAAGCAATCATGATGTAATTTTAAGCACAGGCACTCACAGGACTAATCTGGGTTGATTTCAGCACGAACCCCAGGCAAAGATGACTTCAAAAGTCCATGGAACAAAAAAAAAAAAAATGCTAAAAAAATACAAAAACAACCTAGCAGTGCACTAGGCACCTAAATGGCTTTGAAAACAAGTATTTTAATTGATAAGCTAGTTGGTATGATTTTTTAGGTCGAAACAAAATACAGATTTAAAATTTCACTTTATAAGGTAAACATGTTTTTCCAATATTAAAATATTCACAAAACAGTATAAGAATGAAATTTTGATCATTCCTGCCTAAGTTCCCTACAGTCCATCTGCTTCTTATGATGAGAGCAATGGTGGCTTCCGGATTTAGTATTAGTTATAAGATTTAGATTCAATACTGTATTTTATATTTCATAAAAATAAATATTTATTGAAATACCTGAAGGACATTTCTAGATGTACAGTAAGATGAAAACAATTGGCAGAGAACAGTGAAATCTAGCTAAAGTGCCTTTTGCGTACATTTGAGCATGCCTTGCTTTACTGAGGGAACAATAACAGCATGCAAGGGGTTTAAAAAATAATATTTATTATTTGGGAACTACTTGGCAAAAAGCCTACTTGCAAGAAGGCGAACAGGAGGCACAGGGACTTGAAAAAGCTCTTGCTCTCAAGTAAGACAGGCCATCTCAGATGACTTCACCATGAGGGAAATGTATGCAAGCAGTTCTCAGGTGCTTTACAAAATCCAAATGTGTTCTCAATAACTAGGACTTAGGAAGATGGAGGCCAGGGCAGTATGGGGATCCTGACAGCAGGAGGCCAGAACCTCCCCTGGAGTTTTTGGTAAAATTCAGTATTGGTCTCCACCTCTGAGAATATTGAGTCCAGTCAACTGCCTGGGTCAAATTCTAATCTCTTGGTAAGTCAGCTTGTCTGAGAGACCAGGAGCCCTGATTGGGGCTTGAATATTGCACAAAGATAGGAAAGTTCTCAGTGAAGGAAGTCCAAGTGGACCATTTAATATACATCTGAGACTATAATTTGAGATAGAGGCTACAATAGAAACAAAAAAGAGATGTAATATAGGAAAAAATAGGAATTCAGGAATGATGAGAGCACAGAATCATAGTAAAGATTGTAGGCTCTGAAACAAGTCTGTTGGGTTCAAATTCCAGTTCTGCCACACACGAGATATATGACATTAAGTAAGTCACTGAACCTCTCCACCCCTTATTTTCCCTGTATGTAAGAAGAAAGCAACAGTGTCTGACTCAGAGCTGTGTGTGAGGATTCAATAAGTCAGTATATCATAAGTGTTTAAATACTCTGGCTCATAGAAAGTGCTAGTTTTCTAGTACTAAAATGTTGAAGATACAACCTTATATGACTGGATGACTACAAGTAAACTTAGATCTTGATCCTCCCTTGACTTTAACTCCTGTAAAGCCCAAATTTGGGTCTCCTTTTCAAAATTTCAAACTCCACAATGGACCATAAATGTGATAGGTAGTTGTATGGATACCTAGCTAGCTAGCTGGAGATTATATATGGCTTTCATGGCAAAGAAAATGAAAGATTTATGCATATGTCAATGAAATTTAATGAAAGCATTGCTAGGTATTTCTGATTTTTCCTCCCATTTTTCTACATCTGTGAGTTTCTTCCTTTCTGAAGGTTTTGAATAGTCTAATAGCTAACATTTCAACCTGACTCCAAAATTGCTCTGCTGACCAGGTAAAACTCAGAGCTACAGTGGTGAACAAACACACACCCCACACCCGGGGAGCCTGCTTGGTATCTACACGTGAACAAGATGTAGAACCCTGTGTGTGGAGGAAGGGATGGAGCGGGGCCTGAGGAAAGAAAGAGATGTTTCAATTACACAAACAGAAATTGTTCTTCGTTTTGCTTCAACTTGATGGATACGTAGAACCTACAGTGGAGACATTTAAAGGACCCCTGGGTTAGAAATGAATAGTGTTAGGAGAGTCTACTGGAATATAATATCCCATGGTGCTGACTAAAGTGAGGAAATAGAGGGGCCGCTTCAACATCTAAACTTTGGTGGTTACAAGAATCCTTTCCGTCCGAAGTTTATCCACAAAATGGGAATAAAAATAATGTGCACCACAAGGTGTTATATTGAGCATTAAGTTATGTAATTTATGTACGGTGCTTAAAACAAAGCGTGTACATCACAGAACAAGATATTGTTACATTGACGATGATTCATTGTGGTTATGTTCCTGTTCACTAGTGAGGCAGAAGATACTAGGGGCTAGGTGATAAAGAATCTGCTATAAAAATGTTAGAATTTTAATATGGTCTAAGCAATAGCATTGTTATCCAATGTTTATGAGTATGAAATTGTAAGCCTGTATATATTTTTCCATGATTGCAATAAGCTGTAATAATGCAAATTTTCACCCTAGAGAATCAACAGGTGAAGGAAACATTAAAGGAATAGATCACAGTGTGGTAAAATGTAATTCGAAAACCAGTCCCAACACCCTACCTTCTCAGGCTCAATGTCCTCTGAATGCTGGGATCCAAGGCCTCCAATTCTGCTCATCATAGTACTGGAGGGACCTGGTGGAGTGCAAGACAGAAATTGTAACCACACATGATTTCACTCAAGCATAGTTATTGTCATCAGGGTGAAACAGAGTTATTATTCCAGAGTGTGGCAAAAGGAACTTGACTGGAACCCATACCCTGGGAAACCTTGCATCACATTCATATTCTATAGTGAAATTTAGAAAGCAACTGCAATAACATAATGCAATCAACAACATAAAAACACAGACCCATCAGCCCCACAGCCATTCGGGATATGGCTGAGAGTAAAGGGGAAAATGAAATGAGCAGAAGACAAAGAAATAACAAATTGCAGTCATAGCCTCAGGACCATTTGCAGATATAAGAACTGGATTATTCACTCATATTTTTCATTGCA
>NW_022900930.1:6752667-6753195 GCF_012274545.1 Fukomys damarensis | reverse complement strand
ATATATATATACATACATACACACACACATATATATGATATATGATATGACCGGTCTATAGACCGGTCTCTAACTCCCTTTCTTTTTTTTTTCTAGTTGAGTTTATTGGTACATTTTAGGCATACAGTACAGGTACATTTTAGGCATACAATACAGTTACATTCATCAATGGGATCTTGTACCTTTACAGGACAGGTCTTGGTTCTCATTTTTTCCCCTTGTCCCTGCCCTCCCCTCTCTAACTCCCTTTCTGATATAACTTGTGTTAGTAGTGGTTAACTCTATAACTCTATAACTCTATAACAGATTTCAGATAAAGGACATCAAAGAGATTGTTACTGCACTAGAAGTGTGATCAACATCACCCAAATAGATAAAGCATGATGTGCAACTTGGTGCTGCCACTTTGTGACAAGGTAAGGATGCATTTGGCTATAATCCGAGAGTCAAATCTGTTAGACAGATGTTATCCTGGTCTCTAATGGACACTAACTATAGGTTAAAATGGTGAAATGTATATATATATAT
>NW_022900930.1:6708851-6752554 GCF_012274545.1 Fukomys damarensis | reverse complement strand
TATATATATATGTATGTATATACATGGCTAACTTGAGAGAAGTGTAGACTGGAATTGGTCATTAGTGCCTATCTTCTCCTAGAGCTACATGTCAGGTCCATGTGAATATAAGCTTGCAAACACAGGGAGCCTAGGTGTGCAAACACCTCTGTCGTGAGCTCTGATTCTATCACCACATTCACACTGAGACCACACTTCTTGTGTCGCGTTACCACACGTGAACTGAGTGCATCAGGAATGCTAAGGTATCTAACTGTCTTTCCAAATGACTTGGGATTGGTCCAGTGGTCAACTTTAGGCTGAAGACTCCTTGGTACCATGGTGAATATTCTTTAGACTGCGTAGTGGCATACTTCACTTTCACCAAATTTTAACTCTCTCTTCCTTTACTATTAATGAGAATAACAGTGTGGTCAGATGCATGCCCGATCTTATCTAACTTACTCTGTATTTTCCCCTTATATCTGTGAAAGCACATAAAGGTTAAACATAAAGACATAAAATCCTTGGTATGAATTGCATTTGTGATGGAATTTTAGAAACACTACATATACATAAGTCCTGATAAAACAATCCTACCTAGATTTATTTGTTTTAGAGCAACCATATAGGATGAAGAAATGTGACCTTCTCCAAATTACTTTCCATATGTACACTGTCCTCTTCTTAATGATTTATAAAACAAATATGCAAACTCACACTTTAAGACAAGATTCTTATACTGTGTACTTTCAGATAAATCAATTTAATTCATAGCAAAGAAAAATACAATACTAATTCCATTACTAATTTCAGAAAAAGCAGTGTCTGAGAAAAGAACAATACTTCTGGCTATGCTAAAAATCTAAACAGGCAAAAAGTCACCTTTAGAAACTTTCATCACAGAGAAATAGATTGTATTTATGTTTCCTGCTTTATTTTTCCCCTACTAACTGAAACACTAAGAAATTTCACAAAACAACTTGGCCTATTTGTCTAACAACACTCCAGTGACTAGTATAACATTCTTCATGCCCTCATTTCAGAGAGATCTTTTCTTTTTCATTTTTTTCATCATGCAACTTTGCATTCAAAATAAGCTAATATCACCCCCCCAAAAAAAGTTCAAACTTAAAACTTATTAAATGAACTCACTATACAAAATTCTGTTTATCTACCTCTTTTGGATTGATAAAGCTAAAACTCATAACCCTAAGAACTTTGCAGCTTGGTAGACCGAAAGCACGATCCCTGTGGGGGGGCATTGCAGAGACTAATGCCACCGTCATGATCTGCAAAGATGTGGACTGGGTGGCTTCTGTCTCCTTCCACTCACCTTTTTGCCAGAGACAAAGCTGTGCTAATTAGGAAATGAATGTGACTTGTAAGCTTAATCAGAGAGTAATGCCTCCAGAGGCTGCAGATCCAGAGATGGGATCTGCTCTCAAATCAACACAGGTCCTGGTATTTAATATGCAGCTATTGACTGAAGAAGTGCTCTCTTTCCATTCCATGTCAATGAAGATAATTCAAAATAGTTTACACGGGAAAGGTAGTCACAGACATTCACATTCCCTCTTTAAACAGAGAGACTGGTGACCTTGCTAGTTCACTGTCTGGAAAACATTGAGAATTCTAAGCATGCCAGAGGATGTACCCTGATTACTATAGGAACAGTTTTCCTCATTCCTAATTCATCCCAGTTATTTCTGTTGCTACCCTATTCATCCAAGAAGATGAAAGAAGCCTAATGAAAGTCAAATCCATTCTATTGCTGAAGTGTCTGGTGGCCCACTGTGCGAAGGCAGGTCAAGTCATCCTAGAGTTGGAAACAAATCACCGAGCTTGTGCCACCCATCGAAACAGAGAGGAGCACATCCTTGTTGCCTCCTTGGATTCTAAGAGATAACATATGCCACACTTGAATATGTTGTTCTGTCCAGTTTTCTGGATGAACTAAAATTTCCCTCGTTTTGAGTCAGATCTGGAGTACGAGGACACTCTGTAGCAGGATGCGCGTTGCCTTGGGACATGTATCTTCTGACCCAAGAGACCCAGCAGTGCTGGAGTTTACCTACAGGACCTAGAAGTGATTTTCAGAGGTACTGACAAAGGAGCGTGGAGACTTTTATATCCCACAGATACATCTTTTATTGAACATAATTTCTAGATTACTAGTGGACCCTGGTAGATTCTGAACTCCTCATTATGGGACACTCAAATTCCTCCTGGGTAATGGTAAGCTATTGATGCTTTGAATCATAAAATTAGATGGTATAGTTTTCAATTAATAAATAGATGTTATTTTTCATAAGAAGAATCCAAAGTATAAATCAAAGATAAATAGGAGATAGTTCGGTTTCCCTTGGTATTCATTTCTCCTATGTTGAAACATATTGCTCAACTCATAGATATGGCCACTTTCAGGAGGTAGAACCTTGGGCCTAGGTTTTGGACAGGTGTGAACAGTATGCTGGAAACAGCTGGGATAGGTTAGTTATCATATTACAACCCCACTGAGGGATGGCTTTGAAATGAAATTCTTCCAGGATGAAGAATTTTGAGGAAGTTGATCTGGTTGCTTGTAAATTTTCATTAGAGGAGATCTAAGATATAAGATTCATTGCACGGTGGTCAGTGAATCAGTTTCCTGTGGTCAGGAACATGGAACAAAATTGTTAGAAGATATGGAAGAAAATTAGGAAAGAGGTATATTTTTGGGTTTCTTAGAATGAGCAGAACATATAAAGATATTTACATCCCAGACATGTAGAGAGATAGCAAAGTTGCTCCACTAGCTAAATGTAAATTAGTCTCTTCTTCTAGTGATTCTTTTCAATGTAGCCATTTAAAAAATGGGTATGGTGATAAATATAGAGGTTTATCTTGAACCCAACAGCGCACTCTTCACTTCAACCCACACTGTACAAATCACAAGTGAATATTAAATCCTAATGCAATATCATAAACTAGAAAAAAAACTGCAATCTATCTGACCACAGGTTGATAACACTGGGGCTCTTTCCATCACTGAACAGACAATCGTTTATTCCTGATGCATTATAAACTGGGGGTGTTCTTCTAAAAGATATGACATATGTCTTACTTATGTAAATAGCGTGTAGTTCTGTCTATGCATAGTAATAGTGATGTGTCCCAGGATCAAACAGGAAGTGCCCAGAGAAGTCACTCTCATTGTAGTGCCTAAAATGTAAGGGGTTTCTATGTCCTTTTTCCATGAGGTTAACCTGCAATGGGTTTGGAGGTCACAGTTCCTGAGAAAGAAATGCTCCCATTGGAAAATGCAGTCATGTTTATGTTAGTTGAAAATTATAACTGTCTTGTGGCCATTAGGACCTCCTCATTCTGCTTAACTAGTAGGTAGAAAAGATAATCCATTTACTGGCTGATATTATTCCTCCAGATTACTGAAAACATTATGTAAATCAAAGACTGCATTGAATTTCGGCAGATTGTTATGTGTCTATAACCAAACATATTAGTAAGAATGAGATGGTGGCAATGCAATAAAAACAGGACCTCCATGAACCCAGCTGTTATGGAAATTGTATTTTGGTTCACGCCATCTGGGAAAGAATTCCATTAAAAAAACTGCTGATAAATAGCAACGTGATCAAAAAATCAGTGACACAAAAAAGAAAATTTTACTTTTCTGTAGCTACAGAAATAAGGATTAAATTTTCTGTAACTACAGAAATAAGGATTATTACATTTATATTCTACTTAAGTTCCTTGGCCAATGATTTCGCTTTGTCCATTTTATCTAATACATAACATTTAGTGATGGATAATTTGAGGGACACATGTGGAAGAAGACTAACATTGCACTAGTCTGTGATCAGACATTAAAGAAATGTATACTAAAACCTCCAAGCACTTATTTGCCCCATTCATGAATGAATCAGGGAGCCCCAACTGCTGGCTATTGGAGACTCCCCAAGAAGGGTATCAAGGGGTGTGTTCTATAGATGACTGCAGAAGTGAGGCAAAAAGAATTTCCTTGGCTAAAGTATAGCTGGAACTTTATTTGGACCATTTTTATGGAGAGTCACTGGGTAGAGATTTGCTGGCGGTGTCTGATTGGTTACATTTCATTTTACCATTTACTGAGTTGGACTTCAGGTACTTATGTAAGAACTCAGGGCCCTGAAGCCTCCTTAGTCTAATGGTCTCCCAATTCAACATTTTAACATGTGATGACTTATGATATTTCTCTCTGCTCTAAATAAAGAAAAAGGAATTGGTATTGAAGGGACAGCATGGGCAGATGAGACTAGATAATCTCATCCACCACTCTCCCTATGCAACCCTACCAACTTCCTTCTCCAACTTTTCTACCCTGCTTGAGTTCATGTATGTGCAGCTTTTTCTCAAAAATGGCACCAGGGACAAACACTATAAATATATACAAAAGTATTAATCTAGACTCCTATCTCTCACCATATACAAAAATCAATTCAAAATATATAAATACTAAGAAAAAGGTTGAGTAGGTGGAGCACAGGAGATGTGTGTGTGTGTGTGTGTGTGTGTGTGTGTGTGTGTGTGTGTGTATTGAAACTGTTCAGCATCATATTTGGATGACGAATAAATAGCACTATGTATTTATTGATGCCTGTATAACTTTAAAGCCCAAGATATATGCAAACTAAGCATCACTTCGGAGATTGAGAGAATTCCAGGACAGAATGTAGAGTGTAAAACAAAAAGCTAACCATATTACAAATGCGTGAAACAACCTCACCCTATGAAATGGGAAAAAATGCTGACTGAGTAGCTTTGGAAACAACAGGACTTAGTAAAACAGTCAGAATAAACTGTTCAGAAGAACTGCATTCCAGTTGATAAAATTGTCCCCTGAGGATATGGGTTAATAATTTGAGTGTTTCTATCTATATGCCAGAATGTTGGACAGTGTCAGCCAGGATTCTCACTTTACACAATCCTCAGCAAAGGATGTGGCAGGCGGAGACTAGAATAACCCATGTGGTAATGGCCCAGAGTTGGGTACATTAGCATGTATGCATGGTTATCTTAATATAGACACAAGCGGCTATCTATTTGGAGATGTGTACAGGTGCGTGTGTATCTTTCATTCTGTGTTTCCTCGCATGAGTTCCCTTTATCTGCTGGCTGAGATGCCTTTGAAATAAGGCCATTAATAGCAACAAGCACCTGTGGTACCTAGACCTTGGTTTCTTTTTTTCCTCCATTAAGTTTATTGGTAAATTTAAAGTAAACAATATAGTTACATTTATTGTTGGGATCTTGTACCTTTAGCGATAGGTCTTGGTTCTTAGACCTTGGTTTCTAATACCATTCTCCAAGGAAAGAAAACAAGGTCAAATGTGACGAATGGATGAGTCTAGAATTTGGCTTGTAAATAGATAAGACAGTACTAGGGGATCTTACAGAGGTCAAAAGTAAGGAAAAATAAAGACAATAAAAGCACAGCGAAGGATTATAGAAGGATTCAGTAGCCACAGAGAAATGACCTCAACAACCAAAGCTGGAACAATGCAAGGAATAAAACAAATCAATAGGAACTAGAAATGAAGCAGATGCACAAGCCTAGGTTATATTCTTAGGTCAAAAGGAGAGAGAGAGAGAGAGAGAGAGAGAGAGAGAGAGGAACAATGGTATTATACCTCAAAGTATAAAATACTCATGCATGCAAATTGATAAAACTACATGATTTATTAATCAAACAAAGAGATGAGGCAGAAGAATTTGGAATAATTTATATATCTGCCCTCAAGCAAATGCGTATATAATTCCCTCTCCTTAAGTTTGAGTTCCTGCAGAAGGACTTTCTTACAAGGAGTACAGAGCAGAAAGGAGTAGGGTTGGGAACTCCACAGTGGAGCAACCTGGCAAACATTATGTCAGCCCAATGATCAAGGGCACCATCAACAGTGACATGGCCTGTTACCTATGCCTCACCCTCGGTAAGATGTGGCGAAATGGCCCTTTACATCTGTGATCTTCTTGAGAACACATGCCCCAGTCTAATGCTGAGAAAAACATCAGAAAATCTCAAGTAAGAGATGTTGTACAAAATATTCAGCCGATTCTCTTCAAAGCTATTAAAGTTATTAAAAATAGAGAATCTGAGAAACTCTTTCAACCATGAACAGGATAAGGAGACATGCTAACAATGGTATGAGGTGCCTAGCTAGGATCCTGCAGCAGAAAAAAAGAAGTTGGGAAAAGACTAAAGAAATCTAGACAACTACAGACTTCAGTTAATCAGTGCAAGAGAAGCAAATGATTTATCGTTAATTATCAACAAATATAGTAAGTCTCACTTTCAAATCTTTATTCATACTGATTTTCCAAGACGAGGTACTTTGGCCTTGTCTTCAAGTAATTTGAAGATCATCATTCTTCAAAGTTAAGGTTAAGCCTTGCTTTTTGCACTGGTCCTACCAGTGCTATTATAAATCCCACAACCTGTCGTTCTAAGGATTTTGTGATAGGCCGTCACACTACTTAGGCCCTAGTTGTGTGCTAAGCTCTCCTCTCCATTCTCTTTGTATCTATATGGAAGCTCTTTGAAATGATATAAAACAAAGTGACTATGTCAAAACTTTACTGTACACAGCAATCAACATTTTGTTTTCCTTTGCGAGCGAGGATCAAACTCCAGACCTTGTGCTTGTGAGGCAGGTGGCAGAACCACTGAGGTAAATCTATATAATTCTAGACTTAAGGTTTAGAGCAACCAAAATTTGTTGTTTAGTTTAAATTATCACAAATGATGCGTCCCAAAGAACGTTTTCAGACTCAAGAGTGTAACTATTACTGGGTACTCATTCTTTTGAATATGACAGTTATCTTCCTAATATTCTCCTACATAGACATTTTGCTCCAAACCATGCAAACCACTTAATTTATTGAGGAGGCAAAGAGGGTTAGGGTAGATTCCCACATTCATCAGCCTCTATGTAGTTAGCAGAGCGTTCCACTCTGCTGAAATCACTACTTCAATCAGTCCAGTCAATACTAACCCTTTTCTCCTTCACCTAATAAGACTTAGACACTGTTTTCCTTTCCTTTTGTTTTAAAGTATTGCACCACATTGTTTCACGGAAACCGTTAAAGACTTATGTATTACATAAGGATGCTTCCTTATCTCTCTATAATAGTGCTATAAAAAACTCTCAGTTACGAGAACTGTATTTTCTTCATCTTTTTATTCAGTGTAGAGACATGTAGTAGACACCCTCTCCTTATCCTCAAAATAATTTTATTTTGATATTTATATTTGATAATTTGATATTTGATAATTAATATTTATCAGTCAAGTGAATTAAGTACAAATGTATTACAATGTACGCGAAATGCAAATGGATTAAAAGCCACGAAAAGTTGACGCTGTTGGTATATTCCCTACAATGTTCCAGAAAATTCCAGTTTTCCTAAGAAACATGTCGTGGAAATACTGAAGGGTCTGAAATTTAAAGCACATCTTCCATGGATGGTAAAGTGTAAATTTGGCTTTTTGTTTGCAATTTGTGTTGTGTATACTTCATTCCTTTGTATCTCACATTCTAAACTTCATCCATCCTGTTGTCTTGAACCTGTCCCGTCCTCCATACAAACCCTAAATGAAGCATTACCCTGAAGCACAGATTACCTCTTTCAGTACCAAGCCTCCCTTCATATCCCCTGTGCAAGGGTCTGAACAACTACCTGAGAAAACAGCTGCACTCCTCCAGCTTCAAACCCAGCAAATGAAATTTGAAACACATTGGTCCCGTGGCAGACAAGAGACCCAGCCATGTACAGAAGCAGATAGTGGCTTTCTTTGTGTGACCCTAGTATCCCAGAAGGGCAAATCCAGCAGAGCATTGCCTTGAGGGCATGCTGATTGCGCACAGCTGCAAGGGACATTGGAGGACCTGAGAGCCCCACCCACCTTTTTTATTTTATAAAAGGGAAAAAGAAGCCCAGATGGGTTAGTTGATGGTTTCCAATCACCGAGCTAACTTATTAGAAGACAGAGGAGTAGAAGTCAGATCTCAAGTTTCACCTGCTCATTGCACCTCTCACTGTGAAGAGTCTCGTGACAGTTTCCGCAGAAGAAGCTTCCCCATTCAGAGTGCCTTCCGTACAGAAATGCCACCATCCAAACCTTAGCTTTAATTCCCTCTTCTTTCTCCACTTCCCCCACTAGAAAAAAGAAGATAAAATTAAAACTTATAATAAACTAGTTTTTAAGTGTGAACGATTGGAGCAGTGTAGAAATGCTGTGTCAAAGGCAGGCAAGGCAAGAAATAGAAAACAAAAAGTGAAAATAAAGAGCATAAAACAAAGAAGACGGCACAGTGGCAGATGGGGTCCAAAACCTGACCAGTTTGACTCTGGCCAAATCAGCCTGCTGAAGTCTGAGCTGTTGGCTCCTCTGTGGGAAGGTTTTCCCTAAAGTTTTAAAACTTCAACCTTCTACCTTTGGACAGGTAGAGTTGGTGCGAATCTCACCAGTGACATGGAGCTTGCTGCTGCTTTACTGGGTTGTTTCGAGAGCATCCACTTCAATATCCAGAGAACAAAGAGCTTCTAGTTGCTGATTGCAATCCTCTCGCCTGTGTAAGGTCAGAACCATCAGCAGGATGAAAAGACATTTGAGCAGGGAGTCTTTTTCAATCATCAGGAGAAATTCTAACAAGAAAACAGACTTTTGGTGAGAGACAGCAAAAAATATAGCTTCGCCTAGCTGTATGAATTCGTTGCCCATAAGTTGATTAGGAACTCTAGGTAAACCTGGGATGAAAGTAGAAGAGAACTACTGTGGACCAGGCAAAAGTCAAACTTAATAAGGCAGAGCTTAGGCAGGTGGCCAGGTGGCTGAGCACACTACTGAGAAAAGAATATATGAGAGAAAGGGCTGCAAGATGTTAGAATGAACCTAAGAAAGAGGTGTTTTTTTTCCCTGCTTCACATAAACATCAGCCACTAAAACAACATATTATGGGAATGTACCCTGCGCATGCTGCCTGTGGAAAATCCCGTGAGTATCACAATGTGTCACAGTTGCTGCCAGTGGCTACTGCTTGAAGCATTTAGCATCAGAATGTGGAGGCAGAAAAGGCTCAAGGGTGCAAGGACGTTGACAGATGGGTCCTTTGTGGGCCTGTGCTGCTCCACTCTGCGGGAGTTCCTGCTTCAGTATGGAAAAATCTTGCTCGGGAATGGGTATATATTCAAAAGCAGTTCTGAAGAAGGCAAAAGAAAGAGGGACTAGGTACTCTTAGGTCCCACGTAGTTAAAAATGCTAACTTGTTTCCCGAGCAAGAGTTGCTTTGCAAAAAAGATGGAGAGTTCCAGCCTTTCAATCGGAGTCTAGGCATTTACTAGCAAGTTCATTAGGAATATAACACTCAAAAACTATGAATTAAACAGTAAACTTTAAGATGTTTGTCATTCTGCTGTAAACATATTCTTCCTGCCTTTCGCCTGTTCCTATGTTTATCTGGACTTCTACTCTTGGAAGAATACAAACATAAAACACCTAGAAAAGTGCACACATGGTTATATTCGTGTACCATCATGGAGATTCAATAGCAATTTCCCAAGCTTGTTTCATCTATTTTTATCCATCATTTTTCCTACCTCCACTGGTTTGTTTTATAATAAGTGTCAGACATCATGTCACCAACCTGCTGAACCTACATTTCTTAACAAGTGCTTACCTGGTGTGGGGTCATTGGCTGATCATTGGGGGATTAAATGCGGTATTCTTGGAACACCCAGAGTTATTTCCTCTGTCACCAACATCATGCCTAAGAGCTCCTGACTTGGAAGCTCCAGAAAACCGAGAGACAAGAAGGAGAACAGTTGACTGTGTGGTGGCTGTTTACTCCATGGGCTCTTGGATTGAGTAAATGGTGCTCTTTGGTTTGAGTAAAGGCAGAAAATAGGTGGGTCAATTTGCAGGCTGCACTCTCTCTCTAAGCATAGGGTTAGGGACAGTGCCCAGAGGAGTGTTTAGGGGAACATTGATACCATTGATCCAAAGAAATTCAGTTATCACTTGGGGTCTGGAAGGGTTGGTCTCAGGACCTCCTCATCTTCTGTGAATACCAATATCCAGAAATGCTCAAGTCTTTTATACAAAATGGCACAGTATTTGCATATAACCTGTGTACATTTTCCAATATACATTAAATCATCTCTAGGTCACTTGTAGTGCTTGATGCAATTTAAATACTAGATAAATTCTTGTTATATTGTATTGTGTCAGGAATAATGGTAAGAAATAAAATCGGTATATGTTCAGCATAGACTCATTTTTTTCAAATATTTTTATCCTGAGGTTGGTTGAAACCATGGATATGAAGTCCATGTGCGTAGTGCTCACTGGTCTGCTTTAGCACTGCTGAGTGACTAGAAAGTCTCTCTTCTGACCTCTTCATGGGACTCAGCAGTATTATGCCACTGTGATTCCTGTAGTATTTAAAAATGACTTCGTTAGTGCACATTCAATGTACACAAAGAGCCCTTTCATCTCAGGCAAAAGCAAATTCCCAACTTTCATTTAATTATTTTGCTATTTACTTAGAATTATAGATAAGGCTGCCTTGAGAGTCAGGTTCTGTCCGTACAAGGGGAGGGCACAGCAAAGATCAAGCTAAAACAACAGTTTCCATTGATTTTAGAGGGAAAGACAGGCCATATACCTTGAAGATATAATATAACATCATGTAACAAATTCTGTAAAACCAAAAGCAAACCAAATTAAGAAGAGAAAACCTGCAGGCTGAGGGTGGTCACCAATTCAGAGTATGCACAGAAATCCTCTGTGGGGAGATAACTGCTAAGCAAGACCTGAACCAAATGTGGAAATAATACGTGCACAGGTGAGGTTGAAGAGTGTGGAGCCTACAGGGACAGTGAATGCAAACTCCCTGAGATGTCGTGAAGCTAGGAATGTCAAGAAAAGGTAGTCCAGCACGGCTACACTGCAGGGATAAAGGAGAGCAGGAGACGAAAGCCCAGGGGCAGGCAGGATCAACGTGTAGGTCTCAGAGGGCCAGAACAGCAAATGTGTTCATTTCAACACTATGGACTGATGGAGGCACAGTCATCTTCAGTCTCCACAGTGAATGGAGCATTCTCTACTCTCAAGAGTAGCAGGCCCCAGGCTGAGAGTTCTGAACGAGTGAGTAAGGACATCTACTTAGATTTGTAAAGGAAACTATGGCTTCTCCGTAGACAAGTGATTTCGTAGCAATACGCTGAAAGCAGGGAGATTTTATAAGGTGCCACTGGAATAAGTTAGCAAGAGGAGCTGAGGCCAATCCTGACAAGAATACGGTGGCATGCGGTGCGCTTTAAGTGCTTTTATCAAATAGAGCCGATTGGTCTTGTTGGTGGATCCCATGAACGAGGGGAGGCCACAGTCTCTGGAGTCTGAGTATATGGTTACACAGTGGTAACCTCTAGAAAGATGAAAAAAGGCTAGGTTTTGGAAATGATGCAGAAGTTGCTGCCAAACCACCACTCTTTCTTTTGCAGCACCAAGTGGTTCCTGTGTTCTTATCACCCCTATAAATGTATAAAGGTATGATATCCTTCCTTATACTATACCTATTTCTCACGTCTTCTCCTTGGACTTCCCTGGCTTTGCTGTCTTTCCCATGCTCAGAGATGAGTTGACTTTTTCTGGGTTTGAAACAGGGGAGAGAATGGACAAAGATTGGAGGGCGAGAAGAGTAACAAGACAAAATGTGCCATGAAGCCCTCTTTGGTAGAACCAGGGACTGAGCAGTAGGCACTGTCACTACTTAATTAAGGAAAGGCAGGTGGAGCCATTGCAAAGGAAGAAGACAGAATGCCTGAAGGAAAGGAGGAACCCCGAAACTACATTATATCAGTCAGTCAGGATGGCGCATGCCTACAATCCCAGCACCCAGAAGGCCAAGGCAGGAGGATCGCAAATTTGAGGCTAGCCTGGGATTCACAGCAAATCCTTGTCTCAGTCTCTTCACCCAAAGAGAGTACATCATTTCCCAAGCCAAGAGGAAGATAGAATAACCGACTCTGTCAAATGTTGCTAAGAAGTCAAGTCAGAAAGAACATTCCACTATATTTTCTAATTGGTCCTGTGAGAACAGCTTGATTGGTCTAAAAGAGATGACAGCCTGGTCAGGAGATATCAAGGCAAACTATGAGGGGGAGAATTAGAAGTGTTGATAAGTTTTAAGAGGAACAGAGAAATGTGACGTACCTTGAGAAGAATATAGTGGTGGAGGCAGGAATTTTCTAAAGATCAGAGCTATATCAGAAATCTCCCAAGAATTTAAGAAAGAAGTTTTGACCCGTTCACGGGAGAATGGAAAGAAGAGGACAGCAGGAAGGAACCCAGGGACTGGTATCAGGTTCAGGGCACACTAGTGTTTTCTTCCTTCCAGCTAAAGTGGCAAAGGGTAGGAAGACATTTTTAGAACTCAAAGTTTGGAGTCACTTGCAAAACCTGGGCATATAGCAGTCATGGCTTACTGGAGCTGGAGCCCAGCCACTTAGTCTTTACCAGAAATGGTCTACTCTTCAAGATCCTTCTAGCTATTGCTGCAATATTGACTTGGGAAATCTTAGGGTTGGGCAGTAATATATGTAAGAGTGCCATAGTCTGCATGTTGGATATCATCCCAAAGTGCGGGTAGTGAGGCTTGGAGTTCAGTGAGTGGTGCTACGAGGAGGTGAGGGAAACAAGAAAGTGGACCCTAGAAGAAGACTTCTAGTCTTAAAAGACATTGTGAGATCCCAGTCTTTGCCTTCTTTTTCCTTTCATTTGCTTTTTCTTGTTCACTTCTCAGTACTGGGGGTTGAACTCAAGACCTTCATACTGAGCTAAATCCCAAGCCTATGATTGATTGACTGATTGACTGACTGAGACAGAATGTCACTAAGGTCCTAAATTGCCCAGACTGAGCTTGAACTTGTGATCTCCTGCCTTGGCCTTCCAGGGATCTGGGACCACAAGAGTGGCTCTTCTCTGCCCATCTTGTTTTACTTTCTTTTTTGCTTCTTGGCCATAAGGGAAGCGATTTGCTCTACCTCGAGTTCCCTGCCACTGCTATTCAGTGGCCCCACCAGAGGCTCAAAGCAATGAGTGCTCCTGATGCTGAACCTCCAGAATCTTTACTCCCTACAAGTTAATAATCTCAGCTATTTCGTTTTAGTGACAGAAACATAACTGACATAATATGAATCATCTCAGGAGCTTAAAATCTGATTAAGTCATAATTTCCAAAGTGAGGAGCAAAGCATTATTACTTTTTCAGAAGATCCACCCAAAAATGTGACGTATAGCCACATCTGAGAATGACTAATCAAAAACCTGCATTGTAAAACAGAACTGAAGTTCTCCTTGTACAAAACTGATTACAATGCTTGAATCTCAGACCCAAGGTATCCATCATTACAATAAACAGTGAAAGCCCAGAAACTCTCCGTACTGTGAAATTAATTTCCTTAATGAAACGGGCTGCCTGAACACTCCATCCCTTTAATGCTGTTTTGAGGTGATGAAAACAAAAGCTGGAAACCCCAATAGCAAAATTCTCTATTTTCTTTCACCATAAACAGAGTAATTAAGTAGTGTGGTTAGCCACATGGTGCTCAGAGACATTTTCTAGGATGATGTACATCATGACTGAGAGCGGTAAGGGGCATGTGCTAGGCACACAGGAAGAAGAATTATCTCATCTGATCTCTCTTCAAACCACTAAATCTCTTTCCGGGAAAATCATGTTTGCCCTTCTCTCATTTGGATTATACCACGTACTTCATAATTAGAGAGTCTCTCTTTCTTGGAGTCCAAAACATTTGTCACTTTTAGGGAATCAGAATCTTGAGTCTGTGGATCAGAAATAAGCTCCCGGTCTTTTACTGAGAATCCTGCATTTCGGGTAAGTAATTTCCCAAAGCAGCTGGGATTTAGTCAGTGTTCTTAGTCATAATTAAATGATAAATCTCCATGTGGAAGGCATCCAAAACCAAATATGTCAGTTTCACCGAAGCAGAATGGAGCTCAGGATACATTTACCTAGGAAAATGGTTCCACTTTAGAAAACTATATTCTCTTGTCAGAAGCCAGATGACAAGCAGTTGCCTATGAACAGTCAATTAAAAAAGGATTCCTTAGCGGCTTACAATACATTGTTCACTCCCTGTATCTCTGCAGTTTTCTGGAAATAATGAGTGCCTCTGTCCCTCATACCATTTCTGCACTAGCAGCAGTGATAGGCTCGGCATGCAGCAATGATCCAGGGACGCAACATTCAGGAAGAAGGTGAAACACGTCCTCAGACATACAGACCGGGGAGCCATTCATGGAGTCCCTTTATGCACCCTCATTAAATATTTATCAAGTTCCCAGCATAACCAAGTGTGATGGGCACCCATAATCCCAGCACTCAGGAACCTAAAGCAGGAGGACTGCAGTGAGTTGGAGGCCAGCCTGGGCTGCATAGTGATTTCAGGTCCATTCTAGGCTACATAGTGAGAATCTGTCTCAAAATACAGCAAGTTTAATTTTTTTTTAAATGTCAAGAATGGGCTAGGCAACATAGCGTTACCAATACTTTTATTTCATTTGTCCAGCCATGCAATAAGAGTTCATTAAGAACCAGAGAGGAGAAACACTGCAGTTCATTATACAAATGGTTCTTTCCAAATGTAAAATCATACGGCTCTGTTTACATATGTGTGTGAATGTGTGCCTGTGAGTTTATAAGTTCATCTGCAGTTCTGTTTGCTTTTTTTCTGTATCCCATGTCTTCTATCTGTAGGCACTGAGGGTACGTGTGCTCCTCAACTAAGGAGCAGATTGTGTCATGAAAAACCCTTCATAAATTTGAAAATGCAGTAAGTTCAGAATGCACTGAATATGCCTGACCTCCCGAATGTCATAGCTCAGGGAGATAGTCCACTGTGCAGCACCAGTGGTTTACCCTCAAGCTCGCCTGGATGCCTGGGAACTGCAGCTTGTTGCTGCCGCTCCTTGTTAGGAGAGAGCATCTTACCTGTTTACCATATTGTTAGCCAGGGAAAAGATCAAAATTCAAAGTTTAAGGTCCCCTGAAAATCACCATTTGAACAACCGTAAGTCTACATGAAGACTCAGTAAGCCTTCGCTAACAATTCCTTACAGGAATGAGATCATTAATGATGGCCATAGGAAAGGTATGCTTAGGAATTAAAAATGCTACCTAGCATATGACTGTTTCTTGCGTGAAAAAAACTATTAAAAGTAGTTTAATCCTCGCAATAACTACAAGTCATAAGTGTCATTTGGGGATAAAAAATAAATTAAATGCACATAAAGATCAAGTAGCCAACTGTAGCACTCGGTAAGCAACAAAGGGAGATCACTCAGACTTTCTTGTTTCAGTGTTATTCCACTCGAACTCCAGTCTACCCCAGTGTGGTAAGCAAGCATTTGCTTTGCAGTAGGGTGGTTCTTACAAACAGTTTAACCTGTATTCCTGGAAAGAGCTTTGTCTTCACAATCCAATATCCTAGCACTGTGACCTTGGACAAGGTCATGAACCTACCAAAGCCTCAATTTCCTGATCAAATTTATAGTTTCGCTTATTTTGAAAGTGTGAACTGTAGTTTCCTTGTATGTAGAAGAGGTACAAGAGTTACAACGCCAAGCTATGTCCATATCAATATTATCCTTGAATAATACCTCAAATGCAAAAAGTGCTACATTACTGTTAGTTATTCTGTTTCTGCAAATATTGCTGTTATTATTAGGCTCTGCTAGATAAATATTTTTACTGCTATCTAAGCCCAACTCACTTGGCAATATTTTGAACTATCTATTGCCTGCTCAAGGAGTCTTTCCAGGAATTTCTTCTTCTTTGTCCTACAACAGCCTTTCCACTGAATCATACTAATTCACATTCACAAATTCTATCATTCCTTCCATGTTAGGGAGAAAATGCACCTGATGTCCATCCCAATCGACTCGCCATTTTCCTGCCCCTATGAGAACAATATTTCTTTAAAAACTTGCTTCTTCTTTTCCTGTCAGTTTTGCTCCTCCATTTTCTTTCATTCATTTTTATTTTTTATTGTCGTAAAATATATCTTGTAAAATGTATCATCTTGGCCATTGTGAGTGTATAATTCAGTACCATCACCATTTATGTCCAGAACACTTTTCATCCTGCAAAACTGAAAGTTCATTCTTACTTCCTTGGAGGCCCCAGCCCCTGACAAAAACGATGCTTTCTGTAGTATGAGTTTTGGCTTCTGTGATTTGACTATCTTATAAAGGCAGTATGATCAAAAACTGTGCTGATGCTTACTTTTTTTAATTACAGTAAGATACAATTGCCATTATTCCCCTCAAAATACGCCCGTTTACTTTCAACACACTTAAGCATCATTCTTACCCTCTCTGAAGAAGTTCTGGAAGTCATCTTCTATGCCTTTCGTTATGCTATCTTGGATGCCTCAGTGTCTTCAACCGATTCAAAACCTTTACCTTTGGGGGCCAGAGATTTAGCTCTGTGACACTGCACCTGCCTCACAAGTGCAAGGTCCTGAGTTTGATCCCTGGCGCTGGAAAAGAAAATTGCCTTTCACATTTATTTATACTTTGGAGAAAATCGGGAGTCACATAGTGCCAGATCCTATGAATAAGGCAGAGGAGGACACAACACAATGTTGTTACAAAATCCTGACTTTGTGTTGAATGCACACAGCCACAGCACTCACTGCAATCACGCCTTGTACAGACACTCAGGAAAGGAACTACTGAACTGCTTCAGAAGGTGGCGAGAATCTGACTGCAGCGAGGGGCAGAATTCTGAGGGGGATTAGTGGAAATGTGTCTTTTACCCCAATAGTTTTAGAAATTTAACATTTTTTGTTTATTTTTATCATATTTCACAAGTGAAATCATACATTGCTCTTCTATCTATGATAGCTTTTTACACGTAGAATGATATCTTTTGTGTTTGTTAGACACATCTTCATGTATTTTGATAGCTGGTCAGGTACGTAAAAGTGTATAATTGTTACATCTTTCCACTATTATCCTGATATGTCGCTTTCCTCTTTCTATTTTCAATAGAGTACATTTAGCCCAATATTAATAGCGCCAGACTTGCTCCTTCATTGCCCTTTGCATGAAATAATCATTTCTACTGTTTCACTTTGAACCTGTTTGTATTTGTGGATCTAAAGTAGCTCCTTTGGAGTCAGCATATGGTTGGAAGATGTCTTTTATTCATCCTGCCAGTTTTTGTCTTTTAATGAGAGAGTTTATATGCAATGTAATTACTGATGAGGGAGAGTTACTATTGTCACTTTGCTCTTTCTTCTCTGTATGTCCTATGCCTTTACTTAGTCCCCTGTTTCTTCTGCTATTACTTTCTTTTGTGTTCAGCTGATGATTTTAAGGAAATGTTTTAATTCCATTGCTATTCCATTTGTATATATTCTTTAGCTATTTTCTTTGTGGTCACCATATACGTTACATTTAGTAACTTAAAGATGACTTCTATACAATATAAGAGACTGACATGTTGTAAAAGTTGGAGT
Source organism: Fukomys damarensis (assembly GCF_012274545.1). Classification (NCBI taxonomy): domain Eukaryota; kingdom Metazoa; phylum Chordata; class Mammalia; order Rodentia; family Bathyergidae; genus Fukomys; species Fukomys damarensis. Next base: position 6,734,989 of record NW_022900930.1, on the reverse strand, counting down.
TATAAACAGATGGTACAATAATACTGGCTTTTAGACTAATATTTTAATATTTTAGAAGCCCGACTCATGTAAAAAACAAAAAGCAGTGCTATAAGCCATTTTTATAATAAAATTAATCTTTATAGTTGCTGCCATGCTTACTTTTACTGAAAATTTATTTCTTCATACAGTTTTGAGTTACCGTATAATGTTATTTCACTTACACCTCTAACATTCCCTTTAGGATTTCTTTCAGAGTAGGTCACTGGTAACAATTTCCCTTAGCTTTTGTTTCCTGGGAATTTAATTTCTCTCACACTTGTAAAGGAGACTTTTATGTGATATAGAATTCTTATTCGGTGCATTTGTTGTGTGTGTGTGTGTGTGTGTGTGTGTGTGTGTGTATGTGTGTGCTCTTTTACTATATTGAATAAGGAATCCACTACTATGGCCTCCAAATTTTCTGATGAGTTGAGAATCTCTTTTTTGTTATTTATCACTTCTCTCTTTTCCTGCTTTCAAGAATCTCACTTGGCTTTGGTATCCGACAGTGTGATTATCACTTATCTCAGTATGAGTTCATCCTCTTTATGATCTTAGAAATTCTTGGGTGTTTCCATTCTCTTTGCATCATAGTTTTCAGCCACTGTTTCTTCAGATACTTTACCTATCTCTGTCTCTCTCCTTTTCAGTGAAATTCTGGCTTCATTATATCAGCTGTGAAATTCCAATATTGGGAGAATATTCCTTTTAAATCTCTCATGTAGCTCTTGCAGCAGAGGCATTGACATTTTTCATTTTAAACTGTATTTCCAAGAATGTTTCCATAGCAAATGGCCCCATAACATAGAAACAGTGTCTTCCTCCAGAGCTAACAGAAAGTTTGCCTAGGATCCAGAATAATAGATCCAGGCTTTCCAAGCACGGGATGTCTCCCCTAGTCTGACCCGTTGTCACCTGTGCCTCTTCATATCACCTGTGGCATGTCTGGAAAGGCTGTCTAAGACAAGCCAAGGCCGGTGGGCTGAGGAGAGTTCCTGACGTGGGTAATTAACAGCCTTTCGTCTGCAGCCCTGGTGGCCCACGTCTCCTGGCAACAATCAGGAACCTGACGCAGGAGATTTCCTAGTGTGAGAGTAGGGTGAAATCTCAGAGGCTACATAGTTTTTGGACAATCAGTTACGTAATGTTTACAATGTTTTTCACTAGTAAAAGTTGAAACTAAGCCAAAGGTCCTGAACAACTTTATCTGTATAAATCTAGTTATCTCTCTTGGTAATTTATGAAGTTTCAGAAGTCTCCCCATGCCTCAAAGAGATACTGAAAATGTATTCTTCAGCTAACTTACAAGAACAGGGCATCGCATCTCTCTTTAACCAGGTCCGCACTGATACGTGTTGTCTCTTCTGTGATTGTGGATATGTATTCTAGGGGGAAGGGCTGGTATCCTGTACCAATAGGGTCTCTGTACACACAGTACCTTCCGAGTTGGGGCAGAACTTGAACATGCTTTTCCATTTACTTTATTATTGACTTTCTCAATGTCTAATAAATCTCAGCATGGTTGTTTTGTTTTTATAAGTGGAGAGGAAGGAAGAAAGTAGTGTCTCCTTGTCAATTTTACATCTGTGGTCATAGGTACAGACACGTTTACTTCATTTTACTACATTCTGTATATAAATCTGGTGTTATAAAATGAAGTGATTTCACAGTTGATAAAGACTTTAGAAAGTATCTATGTGCAAGTTGCATGTGAAGCAGGCATTTGTTCTATATAAACTATAAATAGCCATTGCAGGATAGTCCACAGGGATGAGAGTTTGTGGGATTCACTGCCAAGTATCTCTGGTGTTTTAACAGGTTTCTGGGATGTAAGAGTGTCTGCTCATACTAAGAATAAATCAAGTGTCTTAATTATCTCCATCCATTAGTCCTAGGCCCACCCTAGGGAGCCAAAATCACATTAATGTATTCCTTTCAGGCAACATAAGCGATCCCTTCTGTGAACTACATTTAGCAAATTACAAACATTACATTTTAAATGCCCACCTTCAAAATCTTTCGATATTCTGGCAAATTTCTTACTAAAATGTACTCCATGTGTTCAAGTCCACAATGGTCTAACAGCAAAATTTAATACACCAAGAGCCTTTTTTGTACAATGTATTTTAGAGCTGATTTACATTGTATTCCCGGTTAACCAGAAATATCAGCTCTTTCAGTTGAATTCCTAACAGCCAGGCTCATCATATTTTAAATGTACACAACTGACTTTTCTCTTTTACCTATAGCAATCTAAGTACATTGTGCTAAATTAATTTGGTAGATTTTACTCCATTTTTATACCTTCTTAAAATTCTTTATGCTTTTCTGTAATCAAAACTATTGGTACCTTTTCCAAGTTCTATCATTTGAAACTCTAAAACAAGTGCCTCTTAAACCTGCTATTTATTAAAACATAAGATAGCCTAGGGCCAGGAAAAAAAACTTTGATCTTCAACTTTAATCTTCTCTTACATTTGGTATCATTGTAATCTTCACGTGATTATTTAAAACCTTCAAGTTTATCATGCTATAGTGTCAACTAGGATTCATTTATGTATCTAGATAATGCAGTCTTGCTGAAATCTGATTAAATATTTGATATATTTTTATTATAAAATTTACAAAGATGTACATTGGAAGCAGAGAATTCCAAGTGTACAAGGAAGATAGTGCCAGTTGGCCCTACTACAAAGATGGCCATCTAAATCAGATTTAATCCTGATCAACCGCAGAATAGCATACAAATAAATAAAGAAGTGCAGAAAAAGCCACACAAAGCACGGCTTTAACATTTTTAGAAAACAGATAACACTGCCAGCTCTTAATCTTCCTTACATAGAGAAGTTCATATTAAAGGCAAACAAAGCAACTATAAGCCCTCACTTTGAAATGCTGCACGTGGACAGCTGGGCTAAGCCTCCAGATACTGTACAGAAAAGAGAAAAGGCTGATACATGAAGCAAACACAACATCACTCTGGTAACAAAATTCCAACCTTCACAGAGCTCTGGAAAACTGATAGCTGTAAGGGCCAGCTAAAATTAAAAGATGTGAATATATAAGTGTCTGCGGTGGAAGTCGTTAACAAATATTATTTTGGGGAGAAAGAAGGCAAGAAAAAGGGGAGAGAAATCATTTTAAATGGCTCTGGTGAAGGCCAAGGTGAATTAGAATTTAAAAAAGGACTCAGAGAAATGAAAACAACTAACAATGTGTGTGAATCCTTTCCTCCTATAGCATCACCTGCATAACATTTATCTTTTAAATGTAACTTCATTATCCCCCCAAATAATGTTTTTAAACAAAGAACATTATTCATGAAATGGATAAAATAAAATTAACCTGTTTCCATGTAACTCTACTACAAAATAAAATCAGGAAAGGGTAAACAATAAGTCTGATGAACTCCTCCAAAGATGTAAATTGGAAGCAGAAAAATATTACAACACAAAATTTCAGATCAAAACAAAAAAGCGTAAGTAGTAACTCTGATGAAACTTCTGTAATAAACAAGTTTAAAGCAGAAAAAAATGACTGTAGAATTAAGCACAAGGAAATATCTTTAAGCAGGCACTTGAAGATAATTCTTATATAATAAATCAAAAATTTAAGAACAAAAATAAATAAAACAGCAAGAAGGAGAATGAGCTGATTTCAATCCATAAATTAAAAAAAGGGGCTAGAGATTTAGCTCAGTGGTTTCACCGCCTGCCTTGCAAGCATAAGGTCCCAAGTTCAATCCCCAGTACCAATAAAAAAAATAAATAAGAAAGGAAGAAAGCAAGCAAGGAAGCATTGGATTAAGATGAAGGATAATTAAGCAAAAATAGAATTAAATGAAAATGTAATGAGGGGAATTACACAGGGACAGATGAACAAAAGTAAAAATAATGAGATGAAATTAAAATGAACCAGTGAGAAAGTGATTAAAATAGAATATGGGCAAAGAAGAACTAACATAAAAATAACTGAAGTCCTCCAAAAAGATGATCAAAACTAATAGAATCTGTATGTAAACTAATCCAAAATCCAAATGGTTTTCCTTTGGCCATCATGAACTGAGCAAGATCCAGATTTTCAATCCCTGCCTCAACAAGTAGCAAACTTGAGAAAATGTATTTCCAGCTTTAGAGACCAGATAGTGAAAAAACAGTGGAAGAGAGCAAGGATTTCTCTGAAGTGGGGTATTCAGCAATGTTATAGTTCAGGTCTGGACGTCCCCGCAAAGCCTCCTATGGTCATAGGCTGGATCTAGAGTGTGTGAGGCTGGAATGGATTCGTGATGCAATACTAGATTCAAGGGTGTTAGGATTAAGGGTGCAAGTGCTTCCTGCTCTGTGCAGTCAATAAAATAAAAGGGGCAGGGAGATGTTTGTTGCCTTTGCTGCCCTGTGCACACCATATTCTTTCTGCCTTGCCAGGCCTGTTTGTCATCCCTGCCCCGGAATTGGCTGATTATGGCTGGAAACCTCTACGAACTGTAAACCAAAGAAACCCCTTCCCCTGTAACTGGGTGTCTGGTATTTTGGCTCAGCAACAAAAGAAAAGTAACTAACATAAGCAATGTCCTGTGTTCTAACTGGGTTGAGAAGACAAAGCTTAGAACTGTCCTAATCCTTCGGCTGGCCACCAATCATGAACACACACACAAGATTTGGACTAAAGAAACTTGGCATAAGCACATGAGATGGAACCCTTAAGAGTAAAGTTAATGAGAGGTTTTCAGATATGTAGGAGATCATTTTTCAGCTCTGGTTCAGGCAAATGAAATGACTTTGCAAATTAAAGCTCAGCATTCTTTTGAAGAAAGCAATAGAATTCACAATCATAATACTATATTATTGCAATGTCTATTAACCAATAAGAAATTATGAGACATGCAATAAATAAGTACGCAGATATATAAATAAGGAAGTATAACCCATACACAAGATAAAAGGCAGTCAATTAAAACATTCTGAACAGGTGCAACTGTTGATAGGGCAAACAAAGATTTCAAAGCTTCTCTTATAAATATGTCCAAAGAATTAGAGAAAAAAATTACAAAAGTAAAGAAATGTAAGGGATATGACAAAAACCTTTTAACAAAATATGAATTGCATACTTACAGTTATATGATTGGAAAAATCTAATAACCCTAAGTTAAAACTCACTAGATGATAGGACACAACTAATTAGTGAACTTAGACGGCTTCATTTCAGATATGTATACCGAAGCAATAGAAATAAAGAGTATAATTTTGACCTAAGTAAATGAAACAATGAAATGATGGGACAAAGATGAGAGTGTATAAGTAGACCCACATATTTATGAGTGCTAAAGAAAATCCTTGAGCCTGGGGGATAGGAGAGTCTATTGAGCCATTACAGAATCCAGACCCAGGGCAAGGCTCCAAAGCACCAAGAAAAACGCTCAATAGCAGTTGAAACTCTGTACCTGGACAAAAGAACCAAGGGTATTTTGTGATCAAATCTGAACAAAGAGTGTATAAGCAGTTTGCATTGAATTTACTCTGTCTCCAGGTAAACAGAGCAGAATAGCGTGAAGCAGGCCCATTTGAAGATAGAAAGTCAGCCCACGAGGAGGGCTAGGTGCTCCTCCTGAATTCATTGAGCTCAATAGTTCACAAAATACTTTTTTAAACTCATTTCCTCAATCTGGGGTTTGAGTTCGTATTTCACCATACATTAGGAACATGAAAGGTTTCTTGTATTGTTTCATTTTGCTTTGTTCCAGATCCAAGAATCTAACCACTCAATTTCCCTTATCTCGTCCCCTAAGACTAAGAGGAATGAGTTTCACAGCCATCAGCTGAATATCCAAATGTAAAAAGAAAATTGCAGATTCATATCAATACAAAGTGAGTTCAAACAAATTAAAACTTTAAAACCTTCTAGAAGGTACCATAGGAGAAAAACTGTGAGCTTGGCATAGCCAGGGCTCAGATTCCTTAGGTACAACCTAGAAAACAGGAGGATAAAATTAATAATTGATGAAGTGGATTTCATCAAATTTTTCATCAAATCTTTAAATGGTCCACTTAGGAAAATTAATAGGCTTCCACGGACAGGGAAAACATTCACAATACATTTATCTACAAAGGAGTTTTATTCCAAAAGTACTGAAAAAGTATTTTTTACTCCTTTTTCCTTCACCAGTTTATTGGTTTTTTTGTTTTGTTTTGTTTTGCTTTTGTTTTCTCAATGAGTTTATTGGTACTTTTTAAGTATACAGTACAGTTGCATTCATCATTGGGATCTTGTACCTTTACATGACAGGTCTTGTTTCTTTGGTTCTCATATTTTCCCCATACTTCTGCCCTCCCTTCACCCCCTCCACCCTTCCCTATTTACAAAGACTTTGTTTCCATTTTTCCCTTTTCTCATATTTTTTCTTTTCCTTTATTTCCTTTCTCCTACCCTTCCCACTTCCCCTACACCTTTAGCCCTTTTCTTCCTATTTCATATTGTCAATTATGCAATTTCAATCTTATTTACACTTTTAATTTTTCACACCAGAGAAAATTTTCAGTATTTACACGTGAGTCTTATTTATTTCACTTAAGAGTATGACCTCAGTGTGCATCCATTTTCCTATGAATGATTCTAGTTTCTCATTCTTTATGTCTGAGTAGTATTCCATTTTATAGAAAAACCACACCTTCTTTATCCAGTCTCCAACCGATGGGCAATTGGCCTGTTCCCAAGTTTCAGTTATTACAAACTGTGCTGCTATAAACATAGGGGCTCATATATCACTGAGGTATTTGTCGGTGGGAGTGCAGACTGGTGCAACCACTGTGGAAATCAGTATGGAGATACCTCAAAGAGCTAGGACTAGAGGCTCCATTTGACCCAGCTATTCCTCTGCTGTGTGTCTTTCCAAAAGAATTAAAATTTTGGGTTTTTTTTTCAGCTTAATAATATGAAGACCAACAGTACCTAAGATTTGGACCAGACTGCACAGAAACAGCAGGGGGGATTTACAAATCTCTATGATTAGACAATAATCACATTAAAGTTCTTTATTGTTAATCATTGGGGACATTTAAATTAGTATAACAAGTCATCATCACCGAACACTATAGTAAATAAAATGAAAAGCAAGCAAAACTGAAAATGCAAAGTGTTGCCTAGGAAATAGAGAAGCCACTACAGTCACACACTCTGGGTATAACATAAAATGTTTCAAGAACGTTGTGAAAGAACTTGGCAATGTCCTATAAAATTAGGCACATACTCAACACATGATCCAACAATTTGTCTCGTTTTGCAAAAAGAAATAAAAATAAATTCACACGAAGAGTTGTCCATATATATTCACAAAAGGCTTATCTAATAGCTAAAAGAGAAAACAACACAAATGGTTATGGATGGTTAATTCTCAAAATCTAGCATATGCATAAATGGCCTAGGACTTGTCAGTGAAAAGGAATAAATTACTGACATAAATAACAGTGTAGTTAAATTACAAAACCATGGTGAACAGGAGAAACAAAATTAAATAGAAGCCAGACAAAATGTAGTAGCTCATATCACATGATTCAGCTCTAGGAAATTCAAGAATAGGTAAATCTAACCTATGCTGATAGAGTTCAAATCAGTGACTACTAGGAATGAGAGAAGAGGGCTGTGGAATGACAAGGGCTGCTAGGGGAAAGCTACTGAGAAGCCAGGGCAAGGGGACTCCGCCAGGCAGTGAGAAGCCCTAACCTCGACTGCAGTGATGATTGTATATGGATTTATACAAGCATATTCGTGTATCAAAACCCAGCACACTCTTCAGTTTTAATAGTTGAATTTTAATTCATGTAAATTATACGTCAGTACAATTCAGTTAGGAGAAAAATATCTCTAATCAAAGAAAACTTTCTTGAAATAAAAGAACTCTTGCATTTACATATTGAAAGGGCTGAGTAGGTCCCTGGAATGATTGACTTCTAATTTTTTAAACTCCACGACATACTGTAATAATGCTATTGGAATTTAGTGACAAAGAAAAACATTCTCAGCCTTTTCACCATAAAAGACAAATTAACAAAGTAATATGGTGTCAGACTTCTCAAAATCAACATAGGAAATAAGGCCACAGTAGAGCAGTTTTTTTTAAGAGACTCAAGGAATGGTTCAAGATGTTATACTCCACTAAAACCACTGGTTGAGCATCAAGACCACAGATAATTAGTTTATACCCAAAGAAATCAGGCTACTCCTGTGTGTCTTTCCAGAAGAAACTAATACAGACTAACCTTTGTCCAACTGCAAATGTTAATTTTTTGGCAAAAGGATCAATGTTAAGCATTTAATAAAATTATAAAAGTATGTCAAATAACAAGACTAAGGAATAGATGGGAAAAAACATGTAAGTATAATCTTACAAACTATAAAAATTCAACTTAAAATATGGAAAAAGAGGCAGTGAAAAGGATTAATTGATGGAATGGAAATCAAAGGACAATCATGTAAAACTGATAATCTGAGTAATAAAAGACAAAGTAAGAAAAAAGATTATGAAAAGTAAAATCGAAAAAAGAATTTCAATAAAATACAAGACACTTTTAATATGTTAAAATAAACATTATTTTAAATAAAACAGCAGCGAACATTATATGAACTAGCTCTCTCTCTGTCACTCATTTAATCTTTCCTTGTGTGTTATTAATGCACTTTTATATTGGATTGCTATACTGTATTTTCATTGAATATTTTATCTTGGCATTATCCATGTCACTAAGTGTTTATTAAAAGCACAAATTTTAATAGCTCTTTTGTATAATCCTTGTAATGATTGAATTGATATACTTAATCTAAAATCTTATTGAATCATTTTGGTTTTATAAGCATATAAATATCAATTTATTCATTCATCTCATTCCTTTAAAAATGTCTATTGCAAACAGTACATCTGTGGGCATTGCAGAAGCATTCTCTGCCCCACTAGGAGACCAGGCAAGCAAATAATGACACTTAGGAAATCTGGCCTGGTGTTGTCTGTCATGCCTGGCCTGAAAGAAACCTTCACAGAAAACATGCCCATCTGAGCAAACACAGGCTACTCTCAGGAAACAGAACAGATGGCCATAAAGAAAATTTAGAACAAGATATACAGTCTCCAGGCACCAGAGTGTCCAGTATTATAGGCACACCTGCGCTGACTGTCCTTGGATGCTCAATCATGAACGTTCTACTCCAGATTCCTTAGTACCTCCCCAACCCTATATAAACTTAATTTCTCTCCAAGCTAGCTGTTGAAATCATACAGAATCTCAGCCCTGTCTGCACCCAGACAAAATACATCCAGCCCGTTTTTTTTTTTTTTAACATAAAGCCTGTCCCTCCTAGCTAGTTGCTGAAATCTTCCCTGTTTTCAGTCTTTGCTCACACCCAGGCAGGAATAAAGCCTTTTATCTCATAAGGTTGGCTCTGAGTGGCCTCTTGTGTGCCCTCTGTAACAGTGCCCAACTAAAACGCCACCAGCTCAGAAGGCTGAGGCAGAAGGTTTGCAAGTGGGAGACCACCCTTGGCAACTTAGTGCGAAGCTGCCTTAAAATTTAAAAAGCAAACAAACAAAACAAAATGTAAAAGAAGCTTGGGCTCAATAAATCAGTGATGCAGTGTTGTTGGCTTCAACTCCTACTATTCAAGAAAAATGAAGAAATAGAAAGAAAGAAAGAAAGAAAGAAAGAAAGAAAGAAAGAAAGAAAGAAAGAAAGAAAGAGAAAGAAAGAAAAAAAGGAAATCTTACATGCGTGATTAATGTTAATAATGTGAAATTTGAGAGAGATGTGAAAGCACAGTTTAGGGAGCTTTGTTTCAGTCTTGAGTAAAACTCTAATCTAGTTTAAGCATCCCTGTAGAGGAGAGTGAGGTTTAAAAGAGATCTAAACATGTAGATTGAGAACAGGAAGAGAAGACATTCAACTGTATTTCGAACAGGCCCTTTTATATCGTTCCAAGGTACCATTTTTCCCATTACTTTGATATTTTTGTTTTTCTGATGGAATCATATATTCATGTATTAAAATTCTATTTTTAAGTTTTTATAAAACGGGCTGATCCTTTTTTTTCCTCTCTGATGATCAGTGGAAAGGATGGTAATATTATTGCCTTAAATCTTGATGTTTAGAGATTAACTTTTCTTGTATTCTTTTGTTTTCTCTCCTTCAGTGTGAACTGGAATTTTAGATTTGTTATTGGAAACTAGAATCTTAGATTCAAATTTTATGAATAATAATGTATTTTGGCACATATCTTCTTTAAACAGTGGTTTCAAACATTTGCTATATTTTACAAATATTTTAACGACTAGCTCTGAGATATATAACTAACATTTTTGCAAACTGAAGATAGTTTTCAAACTGTTTGTTCATGAATTTTTCACTCTAATTTTTGACTAGAATGTTTTAACGTCTTTCCCTGAATAGTAATAATTTTATTATATCTTGTGTATAAGGAAATCCGTGTCTTTCAGTGAGATTTGTTTTCTTTCTTTCTTTCTTTCTTTCTTTCTTTGTCTTTTGAAACGGGGTCTCACTATGTAATTCAGGCTGGCCTTGTTATTACTTTGTGATCTAACGTGGTCTCGTATGTATAATGGTGTGCCTAGTGCAGGATTTGTTTTTTTAAAAAATAAAATGACCATTAAGAACCAGTTTCAATTTTATTTCTATGTAACGTCTGGATATATATTTACTGGACCTTGGGCTGTATCACTAGATAAAGGAGAGGAGGGCCTAGAGGATACAATTGCACAGATTTATAAAGAAACCAAAAACTGTTGGATGATATGCTTTAAGTGAATGATGTAGTTTGTGAATTATATTACTATAAAGCTGCAAAAAAAAATCAGCTTATTAGTTTTCACTGTTCAATGCCAATTTGCTGAACTGTATCTTGTTTCATTGAAACCAGAGTCATAATTTTACTTATCTCCAGGCTTTTGGCATCTTTCCTTTTCACCATTGTTTCAAACTCAAATTATGAACTAGATTAAAATCACAGCAAGTAAAGAGTTTACCTGACCCAGCTGGACAAGATAATATGGGTTTTTAAAATTATTTCCTGTATTACTTTTAGTTCTACCTTTCTTATTATGTGCATCTGATGTCTGATGTTATACCCTTCCTACACTTTCACCCTTCAGCCAAAGTAGTCCTTAAGAATGGATCTGACCAGGTTCCTGATAAAGGCTCACCCAGAACCCCCGGGAAACATCACATTTTGCTGAAATTCAGCCTTAAACTATTCCCTCCACCATATCCCCCAAAATCCTAAGGGCAGAATTTAAGACAACAAAAGAAACCAGAAGTCTATTTGCCGAGTGCTATGAAATCAGGACATACACATGCCTGCCAGGCATCCTTCTGCTGAGGCAGACTTCTAAACAGCCTGGCTTGTGATTCCAAACCCAACAGGGTAATTCTGGGGGCTGGTATTTCTTCAAGGAGCTTCTGCTGCCCTGCCTGACTGGGGAATCTAAATGGCACCTTTTCATTTTGTTTGGTTTTTATCCTGACCTTAATGTTTCACCACCCTGAAAATTATAGACAGAAGATGATTAAGGCCAGTGGTGTATGAGAAAAGCAATACGTTCAAATACTTTTTTTCATTTATATTATTTTATTGAAACCTTTTATGAACTTTGGCTGTTTTCATCTGTTTGTCTAAAACAATGTTAAAAATACTTAAAATTTCAGACAAGAAACTAGTGAAGCTTTAGAAAGAAAAATAAACCAGAGGAAGCATGCTTTTAAAAAATTATTGCCAGTATTCTTCTGGGAACTTTTCTTAATAACTCGAAGCAGGAGGACAAGCAGCAGAAGATACTGTTGAATTACCTGCGCACCGTGGCCAGCGTCTGGGGCTCTGTGGAAATGAAATCAGCGTGGATGCTGCCTCACAGCCGGGCTGAGCTGGAAAAGGAAGCAGAGGAGATGGGCACTGAGGCTTTGGAGGAGAATTTGAGGGTCCTGCCCTTTGCCGCCCGCCTGCCCGAAACCCAGAGGTAGGGCTGTGTCGGTAAAAGCCTTCGTGCGGCAAAATAAATCCTTTGAGGGGAAAGCAATATTTAGCCTCTAGTAGTATCCAACACAACTCAACATTTCATCTTCAGCTACTCTGGCATAGCCATGCATCCTGTGCTTGGCCATGGGCCTTTTCTGTGTCTTGTGCACATGAACCTGTATCACCCTTTTCAGGGTATCTGTGCTGCCCACGACGGTTCAATAGTGGATCTTCCTGTTTCCTTTAGCTTTGTCATTCGAGAGGTGAGTCACCAAAAACTTCTCTAAACACTTAATCTCAAACTCAAGCTGTGGCGTCTAAACCGTGGATCTTCTGCTTGTGGCAGATGTCGGGGTGGACTCCTCTCCCAGGGCCGCAAGGATCACTCAGCCTCCTACAGGACAGCTGCACAGTGGGTGCTGCAATCCTGGGAGTGGCCACCACACCCTCTAGGTCTCGCCTCTCACTGTACGTCGCACCTCCTCCAGCGCTGACAAACTTTGGAAGATCCCTTTCTTTGCTTCCTCTGTCCTTTCAACAGCTTTCCAGGGAAGCACCTTAAAATCAGCTGTTGAAGCACATTTTAATTATGGACTCATCAGGCTTGGCCTTCCCCAGGGGGAAAAGGGAATCTGCTTTTTCACATTCCTGCTCTGGAGGGCAAGGTCTGAGATATGATAAATAAGTTATAGCACATGACAGATGTTTCATCCTCTGTAGGCCTCGAGAGAAAAACTTCTGTCAAAGAAGCTATGCTTCTTTGTCCTTTTAGCAAGGCTGCTGCCGTGGAGCGATAAAGAGGGCCTTAAAGCACCCATTTTTTTCTATGATTGGGAGAGGAGGGTGGCAGACTTAATAAATCCTACGTTTGAAACTTGTCTGTTTTCATCCTTCTTCCAGCCTCTTTTAGAGGACAAAGTGAAAGTGAGATTCTCTCCCTCTCCGGAGACCTCGATGCGCGACCTTGTTTCATCATTGAGAGACCTGGCAGTACCCTGTCTCTCTGTCTTCTTGTTTCTTTATGAAACAGAGATTACTCCACTGTGCCTCAACTCCATGACTGTTAGGAGATCTCAGTAAAGGAAAGTTTGAGCAGTGTGCAAACCGAACTGTTTACCAGCATTTTTCTTGCGGGCGCTTTTTCTTTCACTCTTTCTTTCATTTGAACTTTCTAAAAAGCTCTGTGAACACAGGGGTTTTGTTTTGATCACTGGTATACCCGCAGTACCTAAAACACTGCTCAGTGCATAATGAGCATTCATTAAATACTCAAATTTAAATGGATGAAGGAAGGCCGAAATAAGCTGTGCCTAAGTCACACAGTGACTTGGTATTAAGTAACACAAAACAGTAAAACGGCTCTTAGCTTTGCCACTGTGTGTTACAATTCCATAGAAAATTATAAAATGCGTACAGCACAGGTAACAAATTTCCTCTAAGTTATTAAACAAGGTTAAAACAAACAAGAAAAAAAAGTGTGAGGCACAATCAAGGCTCAGATAAGGTGAAATTGTGAAGGAGGCGAGTTTCAGGATGTAGCCTCTCTCTTTTATGTTCTGCAGCCTCCTCCTGACATACTCTGGCTACTACTGTCTTTCGGATCGGGCCCCTATGGCCAATTCTGCTTTCCCCTTATTTGCAAGCTCTGTTTATGAAAATATATCAATGATTTTTATAATATTAATGCATTTCTCAAATTAATGAATTTTTCTTCTCGAGTTCTGAAAGATGTCAATATTTTGTTTGAAGAAAAACGGATTTCAATGTTTAATACAACTGAGAAATGCTCAGTTAAATAAGGTCAAACACGATAACACTGACCCTAAAGATTAATTTGCTAAGAATTGACACTATTGAATGATGAATTCTTCCCATCCATAAATCTGGAGTTGCTCTCTACTTACCTAAATCTGTTTCACTTCATTCAGCCATTTTGGAAATTTTAAAGCATTCTTTTAGCTTTATTAAATGTATTATAAGTATATTGTATTTTATAGCATTTAAAATGTTATTGTATTTCATCCAATTTTCAATAGTTTCTTAGGTATATATAGAAATAGAACCAATTTTTATATGGTAAAATTTTATCTTTTTCTTTGACAAAATTTTTACGTTAGTTCAATAGATTCATATTTTCTATGTAGATAAATACGTCACTGAAAATAAAGGAATTTTATTGTTTCCTTTCCAATAAACATGAATTTTATTTCCCTAGCTTACCTAATTGCATTTGCTCATAAGCCAGTGTAATAGTTTGCTTCAATTTCTAGTTTGCTGAATTTTTACTAGAATAAATGTGAAAAGTACCAAATTTTATTCTACATCTGATGTTATTCCATATTATGTTATTGTCGTGAATTAGATTCATTGCTGTTTGAATGAATGTTAAATGAACTTTTTTGAAATAAGCCCCATTTATTTATTTTCACACACGCACACACGCACACACACACACACACACACCTGAACAAAACTTTTAAATATACTGTTTTAAAATATGATGTCTATATTCATCGGGGATATTTGTGTGTAATATTTTTATTTTTGGTATATTTTAAAGACATTTTTAGGAGCATTTTGATGGCAAAATTAGTAAACTTTGCGTTTTCTTCTCTATTTTCTCAAGGTATTTTTCTGAGCCTAGTAGTATTACTTTATTAAATGTCTACTAAAATTTGTCTCTAAAGCAATCTGAACCTGTAATACTCTTTGTAAGAAAGTTTTTGATAAAAATTGGTTTATTTAAGGGGTTGTGGGAATCATGAGTATTGGTTGTAAGTATTGTTAACTTTAGTAACTCCATATTTGTTAAGTTTCTCCAGTTTAGAAGGTGGTGTATTTCCTTTCTGGAATTCCTGAAAGTTGCAGTTTCTTGTCTCTGACCTTCAGATGTGTGGTTGTCTGGGTTACTACTACCCACGGTGGTTGTTTTTGTTGAGCCTGTTTGCTCTTTTCCTGTGTGAACTTTCATTTACTATGGTAACCCCATCCCATAATAGTTTGTGTGTGTGTTTTTTTTTTTTTTTTTTTTTTTTTTTTTGCTTTAAAAGGCTGATGCTTGCCAGCAATAAACGTCGCCTTGATCAGACTCTTGTCTTGGCGTCCTTCCTTTCTCTCTGCCCCATCTCCACCCCGCTGCTCTTTCAGGTTTGAGGCACTGCTGGACACTGCTCTGCGTCGCCGGCTCGCGACAAGGGGTATGTGAATCTTCAGATTTTGTTTAATCTTGAACCTATTTTGGTAAGTTTTACACTTTAAGAAACATCGATTTCATATGAGCTGTCCGATTTAATGACATAATTTTTATCATATTCCTCTAGTACATTGCTCATGAATCTATTCTGACATGTCATACTGCACGCAGATACAATATCAACTACATTTGTGTTCACTCTTCCTCCTCCGCCTCCCTTGCTACTTCTGTCTCTCCTCTTCCTTCTCAGAGATGTATCAATAATATAAATACCTCCAAAGAAATTCATTTTAATTTTAGTTTTAATTGTAATATTCTTAGATATTTTATTTTCCTATTTCTGCTCTAATTTCTATTATGTCCTTTTTTCTCTCTATATTTGCATTTCTATTCTAGTTTTTTAATCTGTGGACCTTGATATAAAACCTTTTCTGTTTTCAAATATATACACAATGGTAAAAAATTTCCTTGAACTTTCACCCTTTTGTTTTAATCTTTCATCTTTCCACTATAATTCAGTGAAACTAAATTCTGCTATCTCTTGTAACTTACTCTTTGCCTACTTGGGGATTTATAGCTATTTTTGTTGTTACTAATTTATAACTTAATTGCCTTGTGTTCATAGGGTATATACTGTAAATTTCAATCTTTTAGCCATATTGAAATATTCAAATGTTTTCCACCTGCTGAAATTTTTATCAACTAGAGTATGTTTTGGTCAAAATACTAAATAAAGTTGAGTGAAACATATATTCTTTTCAAATGTTTGATAAGCTCAAAATGTATATTTTATTGCTCAGAGCATTTGAAACCTTAACAAATTCTTTGAGTACTTCTACCAATTACAAAGAGAAGGGCATTAAAATTTTCAGCTAAATATGTGGAGTCTTCTGTTTTTCATTTTAGCTTAGTATTCACAGAAAATTTTTTGAATATTGTTAGTTGTTTACATATTTATGACTGGTATTTCTTCTTGAAGAACCAATATATTTATTATTTTAAATATACTTTTCTTCTCTTATAATATTGAGTCTACATTTTCTGATATTAATATAGTGCCCCAGCTTTCTTTTATAGCTAACATAGCACTTTATATAGCCACTGTAGTGTTATTATAGTTACTGCTAACATTTAGAAAATTTATATAAAATTTTCTTCATATATAACTGTGCTGTGTATTGCTAGTAGGTTAAAATTAGGACATTATTATTTTTCAACTGTGACGGTATCTTCCACGAATTGCGCTGTTTACTCTATTTCCATTCAGTATAATTATTAAGGAAGTTGTGATAGAGCTACCATTTTTTTAATCTGCTCTTTCTTTTCTCTATTTTTATATTTGATCCTTTGTCCCCATTTCCTTCCTTTTTTAGGTAATTCAATATATTTTAAAATTCTACTATAATTTGCCTGTTGACTTTTAAGCCTATAGTTTTGTTTCGTTTTGATTTTTTATGATGTTTAGATATCACAACTTGTCATTAACTTCTCTGATTACTTAAAATTATAATTCTACTCCTATTTTTATAATACAATTTTCATAGGAATTACTTTCATATATAACTCTCCAAAGAAAACATAACTTTTTGCACTGAACAGACATGTAAATAATGTAAAACGAATTAAAGCTAATCTTATACATTATTTTACAGTCATCAGAGCCTTCATTTCTTTATGAAAATCTAAGTTGCCATCTAGAATAATTTTCTTCAGTCTAAAGATTGTTTTTACATTTATTTTTGTCCCTCCCTTAAAGAAATTTAATCAATCTCTTTGTACTTATTTGTCACTATTTTAATTTGATAAGAAGGGTGAAAATTTTAATTTAAAATTACACTAAAAGAATCCATCACCATTAATCTCAAAATTCCACTGTTCTTGCAACTGTCTGGAGTACTTCAGAAGTTCTCTCGTGTCTTTACTACGTGTGATCAAAATTCCATGAATGCTGATGCCTAGTGCCGTCTACTGAAAAGGGAGGCTCACGGAAACATTCCAGTGTGTCCTTATCCACCTATGCACTTGGATCTGTCACCTGGCACTGTGACTTTGGGTTAGCCCCACATCAAAATGACCATGAAATGAAATGTTTTGGATCAGTTTAGGACCTCAAGGCAGCTGTGACAAGACAACTAATGATACCAAAAAGGACTCCCTGAATTACTTCAGAAAGTGTCAAGGATGATGAGATGTGTTCAAATCCAAGGGGAGTATTTTATAGGATGTTAATGGCAAGGTGTCTTTTATTGTAATATTTTCTAAAAGATTTAAATAGTCACCATAGTTTTTAATCAATGTAATTATCAAATCAATTAATCAACATTTCCATTTCCTCAAATAGTATCATTTCTATATATTGAGAACCTTCAAACTCTACTGTAGTTATTTTGAAATGTATAATTGATTATTTTAGGTCATAATGACTCTGCTTGTTATGTACACTAGACCTTCCTTCTTCTATATAACTATATTTTAGTACTCACCATTCACTCTTATTTCCCCTCTGGTAGACTCTAGTAACCTCTATTCTACTCTCTAGTTCTTTGTGTTCAACCTTTGCAACTTCAATAAATGAAAGCTGGAGTATTTGCCATTCTGTGTCTGACTTATTTCATTTTCTAATGAGAAGTCAGCATCACTCGTACCATGTAATGTGCCAGTTTCTGTTTGTTCCAAGATTTCTTTCCTTTTTTGTTGTCCCTCAATTTTACTATTCTAGGCATAGGCGTGGTTTCTTTATGTGTTCAGTGGGAGCTCATTATGCTTCTTACATATACCAAGTTATATCTTTTAACTTTTGATTTTTCAGTTATTACTTCTTTTTGTGTATTCTCTGACATATCTCTGCTTCTGGCATTATTACATTTTAAATCAATTTTAAGATTATCATATTTTTAAATTACTTTTTAAAAATTATGTAAACTTGCACCAAGTGTTCCTGGCTCTCTTCATTTTTCCCCTTTTCTTTTTCTGTTTCTTTCTGACATTGGACATCGATGTTAATCAGTTTGAGGTTGCCAGGGTATTTCACCCTTCCTCTGTAGTCAAAGTGCATTCAGTAAAATCTTTTTTATTCTGAAAATTATTGTTTTCAGTTTTAAAACATTCTCTTGATTTTTGCTTACAATACTCACTTTTCTTTGAATATTTTCCTATTTTGTTGTTCTCTTTAAACAAATTCCACAAATACTTCAATTATGCAATTATAATAGTTGATTTTAAATACTTGTATGTTAATTCCAATATCTAGATAACCTCAAGGTAATTTTTGATTGATCACTTTATCTCCAGACTGTGGTTCAAACAGTGTTTACTTTGAAAGCCTGGGCCTCCTGGGTTCTCCTGACACTAAAAGACCTTCCCCACGACCCTTTGGCCTGACAGGTCAAACTTCAAATTCTGTTTACATGTGAAAGCTCTTTTTAGCCTTCTGATGTATGTTTATCACTGGGCTTTTGTAAATTTCACAAATACATTCATAGGTTGTGAGTAAAGCATATATTTCAGTAAAGTTTAGGTGCACCTGGGGACTCCTCTCTCCGTGGATCCATTTCCTACACAATTCCGACACCCAGTTTTCAGTTCTGACAGCGGTAATATCCATCCTCTCACACACCCTGGGAATGATGCTGCAGCTTTCTCTTTAGGTTCTGCTTTCCCTACACCAGGGCTACGGCAGAATGAGAAGTGGCCTCAGGCTAAGGGGAGCACAGATGTAGGTGTCTTGCTCTGAGGTTGCCTTCTTTCAAGGACAGGATCTTCTCCAGGTTGCTTCCTTTCATTCATTCCTTAGTACAATCCAATCTCAGACTGCAACTATGTAACCGAGTCTGTGTATGTGGGTGTGTATGTGTATAGCAATAAGTAGGGTTTCCCAATTTTTATTGCAGAGTAGTACCCAATTTTATTTTATAAAAAATGCACATTCTCTTTATCCAGTATCCCAGTTGATGGTCAATGGGGCTGTTTCCAAGTTTTAGCTATTACAAACTGTGCTGCTATAAACATGGGTGTGCATATATCACTGTGGTACGATTCTTTAATTCTTTTGGGAAGATACCCAGCAGCTGAATATCTGGGTCAAATGGGACATCTAATCCTAGTTTATTGAGGACTCTCCAAACTGATTTCTACACTGGTCTACACTCCCATCAAAAGTGGAGAAGGGTTTCTTTTTCCCAACAAATCTGCCAGCATTTGTTGTTGGGTGATTTCATGATAGCAGCCATTCTTTATGGAGAGAGGTGGAATCTCAGTGCAGTTTTTATTAGCATCTCTCAAATAACCAGTGATGTTGAACATTATTTCATATATTTATTTCTATTTCTACTACTTCGTCTGAGAAATATCTGCTCATTTCAGATGCCCATTTTTGGACTGGGTCTTTAAATTTGAGAGGTCTGGTATTTTTAAATTTTTATGTATTTTAGATAGACCTTTGTCTGAGTAACAGCTGGCAAAATATTTTCCCAGTGTGGGTTGTCTCTTTACTTTATTGGTGTTTGCTCTTGATGTGCAGAAGCTTTTTAATAAGATGAGATAACAGTTGTTGATTCTTTTTTCTAGTTCACATGCAACTGAGGTTTGGTTCATGAAATCTTTTCCTAAGCCAATGACTTCCAGTGTTCTTCCTAAACTCTCTTCCATCCAGTTTAGTGGCTCTGTTTTAATATTTAGTTCTTTAATCCATTTTTGTTTTAGTTTATCGCATGATGAGAGATATAGGCCTAGTTTTAATCTTTGGCAAGCTGAAACCCAGTTTTTCCATCACCATTTATTAAAGAGGCTGTCTTTCCTCCAGTGAGTGTACTCGGCTCCTTTATCAAAGATGATGTGGATGGGTAGGTCTGGAATTGTTTCTGCATCTTCTAATCTGTTACACTGATTATCCAGTCTGTTTCTTTACTGTTTTTATCACAGTACCTCTGCAGTATAGTTTCAACTTGGGGACTGTGATACCCCTACATTGTCTATGTTGCCTAGAATTGGTTTTGCTATTGTAGGTCTCTTCTGGTTCCAAATGAATTTTTGGATTGCTTTCTCAAGCTCTGTGAAGTATGCTGCTGAGATTTCAATTGAGATTGCACTGAATCTATATAGCAGTTTTGGAAGTATGGCCATTTTCACTATATTGTTTCTTCCTACCCAAGAGCAAGGGATGTGTTTCCTTGTTTTGATATCCTCTTCAATCTCTTTTTTTTCAGACTGCTCTAGTTTTCAGATTAGATATCTTTGATTTCTTTTATTAGATTGATTCTGAAGTGTTTATTTGGATGCTATTGTGAAAGGAGTTGTTTCTTCATTTCCTCTCTCAGTGATTCTATTTTTCATGTACAGAAAAGTGATTTTGTGTGTTGGTCTTGTATTCAGCTGCTCTACTGAATTTCATTATTAAGTCTAGAAGATTTTCTGTGGAGTTTTTGGGATCTTCTATATGGAGTATCATGTCATCAGCAAATAATGACAATTTCACTTCTGTCATTCCTGTCTTTATTGATTTTACTTCTTTCTCTTGTCTAATTGCTGTGGCTAATGCTTCAAAAACTATTTTGAACAGGAGTGGTGATAGTGGACATCCTTGTCTTGGTCTTGATTTTAGTGTGAAGGATTTCAGGTTTTGACAATTTGTATGATATTGGCTGTTGGTTTTTCAGAGATGGCTTTTATCAGATTGAGGTAGAGACAATTTATTCCAATTTTCTGTAGAGTTTTTATCATGAATATGTCATGGATTTTGTTGAATGATTTTTCTGCATCTATTGAGATGACAATATGGTTTTTTGTCCTTGTTTCTGTTAATACAGTGTATTACATTTATTGATTTTTATATGTTGAACCATCCTTGCATCCCTGGGATGAAGCCCACTTGGACAGGATGTATGATCTTGATGATTGTCTCTATTCTATTTGCCAGTATCTTATTCAGGATTTTCGCACCTATGTTCACTAGGGTGATTGTTCTATGGTTCTGTTTTTTGATTGGGTCTTTCTGTGCTTTTGGAATCAAGGTGATGCTTGCTCCTCAGAATAAATTTGATAGTATTGCTTCCCTTTCAATTTTATGAAGTGTTTAAACAGAAGTTACAGTAGTTCTTCTGTAAATGACTTGTAGAATTTAGCAGTGAAGCCATCAGGATCTGGGTTTTTCTTCATTGTTAAGTTTTTAATTACATTTTCAAATTCATTGATTAATATTGGGTTGCTTAGAAATTTTAGGTATTCTTCACTCAACCTTGGGAATTTATATGTATCTAGAAATTTGTCTGTGTCTTCTATGTTTTCCATCTTATTGGCATAAAGATTCTCAAAGTGGGTATCCACGATTTTCTGGATTTCTGTTAGGTCCATTGTAATTTCACCCTTCATAGTATTCACTGCTTTGAATTTACCTCTTAGGACTGCTTTCACTGTGCCTCATAAATTCTCATACATTGTATTAGGATTGTCATTTAATTGTACAAACTCTTTGATTTCTTCTTTGATTTCCTTTGTGACCCATTGGGTGTTCAGAAGTGTGTTGTTCAATCTCCATGTGTTTCTGAAATTCTTGTGGTTTCTTTTGCTTTGGAGCTCCAATTTCTTTGCACTATGATCTGATAACATACAGGAGATAACTTCAATTCCTTTGCATTTCCTTAAACATTTTCTATGAGCAAGTGTGTGATGTATTTTGGAGAACGACTGGCATGTAAATGAAAAGAATGTGCATGCTGATGAAGTGTGATGGAACACTCTATGGACATCTGTTAATTTGTTTAAGAGTTTGAGTTCTAGTATTTTGTTCTTTATTTTTCATCTAGTCTATTTGTGATAGTTGGGTATTGATGTCCCCCACTTCTATTGTATTAGTCTTTATTTGACTTTACATTAATATTTGTTTTATATAGTTGGGTGCACTGGTATTTGGTATATATATATGTATATATATATATATATGTATGTATATATATATATATGTATGTATATATATGTATGTGTATATATATATATATATATATTTATGATTGTCATCTCTTCCTCTTGGATTGTTCCCTTTACAAGCATGTAATGGCCTTCTTTTACTCTTTATTTTTTTCTTTGAAATACATTTTATCTGCAAATAGGATAGCTATTGCTGCTTTTTTTGTGGCATTTCTGTTTCATGCAGTATTATTTTCCACCCTTTAACCTTTAGGCTATGAGTTTCTTTTTGAATTAAGTGTGTTTCTTATATGCAGTATATTGTTGTATCTTGCTTCTTGACCCATTCTGCTAGTCTATTTCTTTTGATTAGTTTATTAAAACCATTAACATTGATAGTTATAATTCATGTACTGACTTAACCTTGTCATGAACTTTTCCTGTTGTTGGATTATCCCCCTTTGCATTTAATTTCTTGTCATGCCTGATGGGTTCATTCTGCTGGGCTTCCTGAGGTTGTGATCCTCATTGTCTTTTCCTAGCATATTGTCTAAAACTTTTGTGTTGTGCTAGTTTTTTATTCATGAAGTTTCTTAGGTGTTCTTTGTCATGAAAATATTTTATTTTGCCATCAATTTTGAAAGATAGTTTTATAGAGTACCTCAATTTGGTTTGGAGGTTGTTTTCTTTTAGGGCTTGAAATACTTCACTGAAATATTTTTCTTGACTTGTGGGCTTGTGTTGAGAAGTCTGATGTGATTCTGGTGAGCTTTCCTTTGTATCTGATTTGTTTCTTTTCTCTAACTGCTTGTAGTATTTTGTTCTTCTTTTGGTTTTCTGGAATCTTCATTATTTTATGCCTAAGTGTAGGCATAAACTATCCACCTAGTTTTATCCCACCTAAATCCCGCCTCATTTATCTGTATGTCAAATTCTTTTCCCCTGCTTGGGAAGTTTTCTGACATTACTTCTGTGAACAGTTTTTATGTTGTTTGTACTATCTCCTGTTCTTCATTGACTCTGATGAGTCTTACATTAATCTTCTTTACACTGTCTAGCAGCCACCACATTGGTTACTCATGGTCTCTTACTATTCTTAAGAACTCTTTCCCTGATCAATAATTGCAGTCCTGTCTTCTGTATCTGATATTCTTTTCTCACACTGGCTCATTCCACTGAGTAAACTTTCAATGGAATTTTTAATCTCCTGGATATCTGCTTACATCTGCTTTATGGATTCCATTTGTTTCCTATGCTGGGATTCCATCATCTTTCTCAGCTCCTCTATTTTTTTTTAATCTGTCTACTCTACAGTTATTAATTACATCTTTCTCTATGGACACATTTTCTGTTGTTATCTGACAAACTATTTCTAATTTTAGTTTTTTCAGATCCTATTTGACCTCCAGTTTAGGAAGTCCAGGTGGTTGAGTATCAGATTGTTCTATCTTGTTGCCTCATGAGGTTGCCTTTGTTTATCTGGAAGTCTGGTTTTGAGTGTTGTGTATGTATCTTTTTATTTCAACAGATGCAGTCCTTCTCTCTATTGCTCACCTCAGGGTTAATTCCTGGGTTAAGAATAATGGCCTTCTTGATCCTTGATCTGAACTGTTTTCTGGGTGGGGTTTTAGCTGGGGCCTGTGCACACTTAGCAATGGTATTTGGGTGCCCTGCTG
Organism: Fukomys damarensis; assembly: GCF_012274545.1. Lineage (NCBI taxonomy): Eukaryota > Metazoa > Chordata > Mammalia > Rodentia > Bathyergidae > Fukomys > Fukomys damarensis. The sequence continues at coordinate 6,711,193 of NW_022900930.1, read as the reverse complement.
GTTGGGGCCTTTGCACCTGCACAGCTGCAGCTGTTGTCAGGCAGGCATTTGATGTCTGGTCAGGGCCCTGGCTGGGGCCTGTGCACCAGTGTTGCTATTGTCAGATGGGCTATGGTCTGGGGTCTGTGTGCACTTGCAGATAGTATCTATGCAGGCATTGGGCTGGGGTTTGTGCATCTGTAAATCTCTTTTACTGACTGGCTTTTGTCTGGGTTTCACATGCCCAAGTTGCTGGTTTCTAGGTGGGGCCCTGGCTGGGAATTGTGCCTCTATTACTCTTTTTCTTTGTCTCTTCAGAAAGCACATAGAACTTATAATTATAGCTATTGAACTGTAACTTTCACTCAACTTTAAAATTGGACTTTCCTTTATACCAATGAAGAGAAATTGAGTAACATAATAGACTCAACGGATCTGATTTATCAATAATAGAATCTACCTTTGTTTTCCATTGCTCCCAACAAATAAATGCCCACAAAATAGACATCCTTATATATTAAAGATAATGGTATCATTTCTAATTTCTAGTTAGGGTATTATAGCACCTAGAAGTCAAAGGTTATCAACATAAATATGAAAAACTCATAGAAACATATCCTTTCGTATGCATTTTGTGTTAAGACAAACCCAAAATCAGGTTAGGAAGATTGGAATAAACATCAAACCTTTCAGTGCCTAGCGAGTACTGCACATAAACAAGGATTAAGAGCTTTCAGGAAACTATAATTTCTAATATTCAAAATAAAGTGCCATAAATGAGTCAGGTAATTAGTATGAGAGAACTCTCAAAAAGAGTAAAACAGCTGTTTTAAGCATATTCAACAGCTTGAAGAAAACATGGAAAAATATTTCAGTACTCTAACACAAAGACCTAACAAAGAAATTGGTGAAGTTTTTTAAAAAAATCAAACAGATTTTTTTGGCTGACAAATACCCTCACCAAAATTAAAAATGTGATAGAAGATATCAGTGACAAAACAGATTAAACAGAAGAATTAGTGAACTCAAAGCCAAACTATCAGAAATAGTTTGAGAAAAAATAAGAAAAAAACAATGAAGAGGAATGAAGAAAGCCTATCAGAACTTAGAGATAGAATCAAAAGAAAAAATATTCAGATTACCATTCTCCAAGAAGAACTTGAGATTTCCAAAGAGGTGAAAAGTTTATTTAAATAAATAATAACAGAAAACTTTCAAAATCTAAAAAAGCATAAAATCATTAAGGTACAAAAAGGTCAAAGTTCACCACTTAAATTTAATGCAACTAAGTCTAGCCCTAAAATCATATAATTAAGCTCTCAAAGAAGAGAGATAAAGATTCTCAAGGTTGCAATAGAAAAGAACAGATAGAGATGTCCAAAGTCATATGACAGCAGACTTCTTGTCAGAAGCCTTACAGATCAGAAGACAGTGTCATTAGATTTTCATAGTACTTAAAAAAAAAACAAAACATTGTCAACTTAAAATACTGTTCAAGCAGAGCTGTGCTTGAGTAATGAAAAAGGGAGAAAACATTTACCAACTCTAAGAATATGTATCTCCATCAGACTTGTTCTACAGAAAAAGCCAAGGAAAGTCCTTCCAAGAAGGAAATATTAATGAATAAGATATAAAGCTCATTAGTACTGATAATAAAACAAATTTAGAATTATATGACATAAGCCTAGTTTATAAACTATTTATATATTTAGTATAAAGACTAAAAGGAACAATTTAAAATAATAATACATTAATGTGCTAAAAAATAGGCTAAATTGAAATATGAAAAATGGGATCAAAAATTCAAAATATAGAAAGACAGTGCAAGTGACTATTCTTATTAGTATATTTTCTTTTATTTTTTCTGTTATTTTCACAAACATGTTAGATTTGTTGTTATAATAAAGACAGTTTAAACCTAAAATGTACCAATAAACTCAATTTAAAAAAATCCTTTATGCTAAGCACAAAGCAAAAATCTATAAAAAATAAACCAAAATAGTAAGCAATGAACAAAATACAATAGTAGAATAATTCACTTAACTGCAAATGAAGGCTGTAAGAAAGAAATAGGAGAAGGGAAAAGAGGAAAAAATAGTGGAACTATAAAACATATTGCACAGTGGCTATAGTAAGACCTTATCAATACATATCTTGTATTTATTTTATTTTTTTTTAATTGAGTTTATTGGTACATTTAGGGATACACTACAGTTACATTCATTGTTGGGATCATGTACCTTTACATGGCAAGTCTTGATTCTCATTTTTTTCCCCTTACCTCTGCCCTCCCTTCACCCCCTCCTCCCCTCCCCATCTACAAACACTTTATTTTCATCTTTTCATTCTCTCACATTTTTTTC
>NW_022900930.1:6658129-6703851 GCF_012274545.1 Fukomys damarensis | reverse complement strand
TCAGTCTCTTTCAGTTAATCCTGGGAAAGCTTCCAGATCACACTTTCAAAAACAGTGTGATCATTATGACATGATGCTGCGGCGGACGCCATCTTGCGGGGAAGAAGAAAGCCATATCTTGTATTTAAATTCATTAAATTCTCCTGTTAAAAGACACAGAGTGACTGTGTGGATTTTAAAAAACTTTTATGTTGCCTACAAGAAACTCACTTCATCACCTCCTATTATGCAATATAAATTGTACATTTTGATCTTTATTTACACTGTTATTTTTTTGCCTGAGAGATTATTCTGTATCTACAAGTGTGTCCTATTTACTTCACTTAAGAATATGGCCTCAATGTGCATTCACTGAGCTGTAAATACTCTCGTTCTTTAATGGCTGAGTAGTACTCCTTTTTATAACAAACAAACAAAAAAACACACCTTGTTTATCCAGTCTCCAGTTAATGGGCAATAAGGACACATATACATTGAAAGTAATGAGATGGGGGCCAGGCGTGGTGGCACACACTTGTAATCCCAGAACTCGGGAGGCTGAGGCAGGAGGATCACTGTGAGTTCGAGACCTGCCTGGGCTATGTAGTGAGTTCCAGGTCAGTCTCAACTACATAGTGAGACCCTGTCTCAAAAAACAAAGAACCAAAAAAAACAAAAAAGGAAAGAAAGAAATGGGATGGAACAATATATTCCATTCAAATGGAAATAAAAGAAAGCAGAAGTAGCTATACTTAATATCAGACAAAATAAACTTAAAAACAAAAGCAGTAAAAATTCACAAAGAAGATTATTGTATAATATAAAAGAGTAAAGTCATGAAAAGAAAGTAATAATTCTAAATATATGTGTACCCAATATTACACTACTGAAAAGTATAAGCAAATATGGATATAAACGGACAGATAGACTCCACATCACAGTAATTGGAAAGTGAAATACCTTATTTTCAGGGACAGCTCAGAAAATTTAACAAATCTCAGAGAAAAAACAACAACAACAAAACACCCAGATCAAATGGACCTGACAGACAGCTACAAAATATTTTATTTTTGAATAAACATTTTCTTATTAGAACATGAAACATTCCTGAGGATAAATCACATGATGGGCTACCAAACAAGTCATAAGAAATTGTAAAATATTGAAATCATTTCAAGTAAGTTTTCTGAACACAGTACAACAAAACTATGAGTCAATAGTGAGAAAAACTTTGGAAATTACAAATACATGGAAATTAAACAAGCTAATTTTGAACAAATAATGGAACAAGGAAGAACAAAAAACAAAAATTTTAAATTTCTTGAAACAAATGAAAATGAACACGATTTGTACACAAAACCCTATAGAATGGTACCTTTCTTCATGAACTTAATTATGTCTAGGATTCTGCAAGCAAATGCATATACATATACATATATTCGAGCCAGAGTCATGGAGAGAATTGTATTTGTGAACTGAGCTACTATGTTCTAAAATGAAAGTTTATGAGTCAATTTTCACATCAAAAAGTAGACAGATCTCAAACAAAGACTTTTATTGCTTTTCACGTAACTAGAAAAAAATAAACCAAATCCAAAATTTATTAATGGAAAGAAATAATAAAGATCATAGAAGAAATAAATGAAATGGAGATTTTAAAAAACAATACAAAGCTTCAACAAAACAAAGAGCTGGTTCTTCAAAAAGATAAACAAAATAGACAAATCCTCAGCTAGAATTAAAAAATGAGAAAGAAGTCACAAACAAATTAAATCAGAAATGAAAAGGAGACATTGCAACGGTTACCAAAGAAATACAAATGATCGTTAGTGATTATTATGAATAAAAATATAGTCTCGCAAGTGCAAGGACCCGAGTTCAATCCCCAGTACCAAAAAGAAAAAAAAAATAGCAACAAATTTAATAATTGAGAAATTCTAGCTTATCAAGATAAATCAGGAAGAAATAGAAAACATGAGCACACCAGGAACAATTACTAAGATTGAATCAATAATAAAACGTTTTCTACTGAAGAAAAGCCCCAGACCAGACAGCTTCATTGCTAAAATCTACCAAAGATTTAAAGAACTACTATCAATTTTTCTTTGGTTATTTTAAAAAATAGAAAAGAATTCTTTTAAACACATTTTATGGAGCCAGCATCATCCTGATATCAAAACCAGATATGGACAAAAGAATAGGAAATTATAGTCCAGTAGCCTCAATGAATAATTCCTCTGGTGTAAATAAATTATAAAAATACATAAAATCCTAATGAGATAACTGACATTGTGAAATGGGAAGAAAAGGTCTAAAGGTGTAGGGAAAGTGGGAAGGGTAGGGGAAAGCTAATAAGGGAAAAATATGAGAAAAATGAAAAAAATGGAAATAAAGTGTTTGTAAATGGGGAGGGGAGGGGTGGTGAAGGGAGGGCAGGGACAAGGGGAAAAAATGAGAACCAAGACCTGTCCTGTAAAGGTACAAGATCGCAATAATGAATGTAACTATACTGTATACCTAAAATGTACCAATAAACTCAATAAAAGAGAAAACAAACCAAACCAATAGCCTCAATGAATATAAATGTAAAAGTCCTCAACAAAATACTAGCAAACTAAATAGTGCAACGCACTGAAAAGATTGCTCACCATGATCAAGTAGGATTCATCCAAAAGGTGCAAGAATGGATCAGTATGTGCCAATATTTATTTAAATGTAATACACCATAGCAACAGAATAAAGAACAAAATATGTATTGTCATCAACAAAGTTTAATGCAAGCAAATATAAGTACAGTTTTGTTGATGCAGAAGGCATTTGATAAAGTTCAACAAACAATGAAAACATGGAACAAATTAAGCATACAAAAAATGTACCTCAACATAACAAATGTCACTCATAATAAGCCAATAGCTACCATTATACTGAATGAGTAAAAGTGGAAAGATTTTTCTATGACATCTGGCAGAAAAGTAGGGTGACTGCTTTCCCTACTTTTGTTCAACTTAGTGCTAAAAGTTCTAAACAGATTAGTCAGCCATAGGAAAGAAATAAAGGCCATACAAGTTGAGGGAAAAGTCAAAGTGCTGCAACTTGCAGATACATGAGCTCATACAAGGAAAAAACTCAACCTCCCCTGAAATTAAAACTATTAAGTGAATTCACCAAGGTTGAATGAATTCACCAAGAATAAAAATCAACATACAAAAATCAATGATATTGCTACATGCCAATAGTAAATTATGTAAAGTAAAAAGCAAGAAAGCAATTGCAGCCCTATTTATAACAGCTATGAAAAATTGGGAATAAACTTAGTCAAAGATGTGAAACATCTCTACAAAAAAATTATAAAGCACTGATGAAAGAAATTGGAGAGGACAAAAAACATAAAGACATCATGTATTCATTGATCAGAAGAATCAATACTATTAAAATGTCCACATTACTCAATTTAATTTTCAAATTCAGTGCAATTCCTATCAAAATACTAATGGAATTCTTCACAGATTTAGAAATAAGAATTCTAAAAATGTATATGGAAACAAAAAATACTAAATAATCAAAGCTATCCTGAGCAAAACAAACAAAGCCATAAAATTACACATCCTGGCTTCAAAACGTATTATAATATCAGTCATTACAACAGCATGGTATTGACATAAAAACAAACAAATGAAACAATAGAACAGAATAGGTAGCCTAAATAGAAACCCACTCATCTATAGATGAGCAACTTTTGGCACAGTGCTAAAAACAAGGCCAGAAACTATGAAACTATGAGGAGAACACATTGGAAAAATTCTTCTTGACATTGGAACAGTCAAGGATGTTTTGGATTAAGACTCCAAAAGATCAGGAAACAAAAACAGATATAAACAAATGGGATTACATCAAACTAACCAGCCTCTGAACAACAAATGAAACAATCAGCAGAATGGCAAGACGATCTACTGATCGGGAGAAAATACAGTAGACCCTTGATTTATAAACTCATTCAGTTTCCAAGGGCTGGTTGTAACTTAAGTTGGTTGTAAGTCAATACGGCTGAGATCTGGTTGTTTACCTGTGTACACGCTATAGATAGCAAGAGACAGAGGAATCTTCCATTAACCTAATTATGCCAAGTTGTTTATATATCAAGCCAGTTGTAAGTTGAGGGCACGCTGTTTTTGCCAAACTGTTCATCTGACATGAGGTTGAAATTAAGAATTTATATGAAATTCCAAAAGCTCAATAGTGATAAGCAAGAATTTTTAAATGAGCAATAGAGGTAAATAGATATTTCTCAAAAGAAAAACGAAAACATGCAAATGACCAAGGCTTAACATCACGAGTCATAAGGGAAATCTAAATCAAATCGGCAATGAGATAGTCAGTTTGCCCCAATAAAAATGGCTATTATAAACAAAAGAAAACAAACAACAACAACAAAAAAAAACCTAGGGCCTGGGATTTATCTCAGTGTTTCTACTGCTTGCCTAGCAAGCATAGGACCGAAGTTCAATCCCCGGTGCCAAAAAACAAAAAACTAAAACTAGCAAACGCTGCTAAGAATATGAAGAAAAGGAAATCGTTGCACACTGTTGCTGAGAGGTAAATTAGGAAAACATTGTGGAAAACAATATAGAGGTTTCAAAACATTAACTATTAGAGCTATCACATAATACAACTCCACACCTGGGCATATATCTAAAAAGGGGAAATCAGTGTACCAAAGAGATATGCGTACACCCACATCCACGGCAGCACAATGTCCAAGAAATGAAGACAATCTGTGAGTCTCAACTGAGGTATCCAGAAAATGTGGAGTCATATTCAGCTGTACAAAGGAAAGAAGTCTTGTCATCTGCAGCAATATGGTTGGAAGTGGAGATCATTATGTTAAATGAAATAGACCGGGAACAGAAAGGCAAGCGTGGCATGATCTCATGATATGGGAAATCTAACAAAGCTGATTTCACACAAGATGAGAGTAGAATGATGATTACCGGAGGCTTAGAGTAGAGGAAATAAGAGATTGGGGAAATTTGATCTTTAGGCCTCAAGTTACGGTTAGACACACGCACAGAGCTCTAGCGTTTTAGTGTGTAGTATACTGATTAAAATAACAGTGATGGACACTTCAAAAAACTGGAAAAGGGGATTTTGAAAGCTTTCATCATGAACAAATGATAAATGCTTGAGGAGTTAAGTTTTTTTTTTTGCGATGGATCCACTGAGCCAAATCCCTGGCCCTGAGATAAGTATTTTTAAGCCAATTTAATCATTAGGCAAAGTATACATATATCAAACTTTAAATGTTACCCAGTTAACATGTACAATATTTAAGTTTTTATGTATCAGTTAACAGTAATTTTTCAAAAATTTCAAAAGAATCCTTTTTCGGTTTCAATGTAAGGAAAAACCTACCAAAAGGAAGCAGGAGGGGAAATATCAATTAAAATTCAGTATGAGTCCTAAAAATACATTGCAGTGAAAAAGAAAGGCATTTAAGTAAAAACAGAGCCACTGTACCTTGTGAGGGGTGCTGCCAACATCACTGCATCTTAGAAATCACGCTGAAATTATTTACAAAGCTTAAGCTTAGAAATAAAAATAAACAAAGCTTAAATGATCTTTTTCCTGTTTTTTGTGGGTTTTTTTTTAAGGTTCTTGCTATATATTTCAGGCTGCACTTGAACTCACTGTACAGCCCAAGCCAGCCGCCCTCCTGCCTTCCCTCCCGGTGCTGGGATTGCAGGCACACAGCACCATTGAGTCCTTACACATTCTTTCTCCATCTAGCTCCTCAAGCAGGACTGGGCCTTCTTTGGGCTCCGCCTCAGGACAGGGGTTTCACTGGCTGATTTAAAAATTCAACATTTCTTTAAATCACATTCACTTAATCTAGTTCATTAAGCATTCAAGGCAATCAGAAGGTTAAATTACACAGAACAAACAGCGGTGACTGGTGCTTGTGTAAAAGGAGGAGGAGATGGTCCCTGGAGGGCAGAGAGTGGCAGGGCTGGTAATTTTGTGAATTGTATCATTAATAAAATATATTTAATTCTATTTGATGCTGACTTTAGGAAGGTTCCTGTGTGATGATTACATTTCTAAGCAGGCAAGTTGGTTTTTTTTGGTTGTTGTTGTGTTTTTTTATGGCTGTACCCAAGGCTGAAGGAAAATCTAATACAAAATTCAAAGAGACTTAGCTGAAATGCACATTAAAATTTTAGTTGTATCCTTTTAGGGGTTTTTAAAAGACATAAATTCAAAGCTGCCCAAGACAGAAGAAATGGTAAAAAACTACTGAATAAGGAAAAGAATGCTGTCTCATATTTTAGACTCAAAAATATTTTTGAAATTTATTTTCCTTATTCATATTTTTAAAAAACTTGTGTTTAGAAAGAGACAACCACTTTATTAGTGGCAATTGGAACTTTTAAGGAATTTAAAAGACAAGTTTATATCATCTTTTTATATCTCAGAAACCTACAAGAGTGCTGTAAATAAATTGCTTAGGAAGTCTTTAATCTGCATAATCGCAGCTTTGTTGACACCAGTACCTTCTATTTTTCAGAAAGATGCAGAAAGCAGTATACAAAATATTTGGAAGAAGTTCAACTTGGCATCATTCTCAGAAACATCCATACAGGAGATGGATTCTAAGAAAGAATTGAAAGGAACACAATGAAACTTACACAGCTGCCTTGCTTTGCGAGGATCAGACCTCTATTATGTAAAGTTGTTGCTTTAATTCCTATCAATTATCAAACAGTCACATGTTTGTCTTTATATTTCATAAATCGAACATTTAATGAGCTCCTTCCATGAGTAAGATCCTGTTCTGGATGCTAAAGTAACTACGACAGGGTCTTTTCCCTAGTTTTTAATGTGGAGGAGAAACAACGTTCTCATATGGAATGGAACATAAAAAATGAAACAACACAGCAGGAATCTCCTGGTAGGAAAGCAACGTATACCAAATGTGAAGATTGTACAAAAGTAAGTGTCCGGTTTAAACTTATTCTGCCAGCATGATATTTTAATTGGCAAAAAATTATTCATTTACTGGCACATGCCTATAATCCCAGCACTCAGGAGGCTGAGGCAGGAGGATCGCTGTGAGTTTGAGACCAGCCTGGGCTACATAGTGAGTTCCAAGGCAGTCTCAACTACATAGTGAGACCCTGTCTCAAAAACAAACAAACAAAAAATATTCATCTGCTTTAGTTGTACCTGTAATATTTGGGAATAGGTTTATTCCTATTCCTGTGGTATTAAGTTTAATGGAAATACATGCATAAAAATGGTAGTATAGAGCATAGCACGTTTTAAATCCTCAATAATTGATGACTATTTAAGTTATTAAACAATTAAAATTGTCTCATTCACATAGCATACCTATCTTTTATTATTGGAAAATGAATAGCCTACAATATATATTCAATTACCATGTGTAAATAGAGTGAAGAAATATCTTTCTTTGAGTGAAAATACACATACATACATGGAGAGTGATAGGACAGAGAGGTAGGGGGAGAAATGGAGAGAGAGAGACGGAGACAGGGAGATTATGAAATATCTACGTCCAGATGGAGATGTTGGGGACACTCGATTTGGGGAGAGGAGCAATTTTGAATACAGAAGCTCGAAAGCCATTGGAATACAGCTTTTCCACTTAAAGCCAGGTGATGAGAGAAGATCATGAAATGATGTGTGGATATGAAAGAGTAAGGCATAAAATCGTAGTTCTAAATGTTCTGGGAGGCAAACACCTAAACCAGCATCAGAAGAGGTACAGGGTGATACCTGGAAGTCGGGTAAAGGAAGTGTTTCCAACAGGAGAGAGAGAGAGATCATCTGAGGCAGTGCTGCTGCATCAAGCCAGAGAGCTGAGATCTAGCCACACAGAGGGCGTCTGTGGATTTGATCGGGAAAACCCATCTTTTATTCCGTGACTTTATCGGTATATGATAGGTACACATTGCGATCGCATCCATCACTGGGAATTCGTACCGGTGCGTGATCTGTCATGGTTCTTGTTCTTTCCCCACTCCCCTCCCCTCCTTTCCACCCCTCTGATCTTCCCAAAAGAATTAAAAGCATCGAGCACAGTGATATGTGCGCACCCATGTTTAGAGCAGCACAGTTTGTAACAGCTGAAGCTTAGAAATAGTCCAAATGCCCATCAGTTGGAGATTAGATGAAGATGTGATATACATATATATATAATATGTATATATAATATGTACACACACAGACATATATATAATGGGATGTATATTATTACTATTATAATTACATATCACTGAAACACGTAACTCTTGCTATATATGTGATACATATATATGAGCACTACTCAGCCATAAGGAACGATAAACTGGAGACGTTTATAGCTACATGGATGCACATTGAGGCCATGCTTTGAAATGAAATGAATAGGACACACGTGTGTAAATGCCGAATGGTTTCTCTGGTGTGAGAAGCTGAAAGTGTGAAGGAGGACCGAAATGTATAACAGGTAATGTGAAAAGGGAAGAGCAGGTCCGAAGGGGGAGGGGAAGTGGGGTGGGGGAGGAAAGAAGGGAAAAATAGGAAAAAAGAGGAAACAAAGTTTTTATAAATACAGGCAATTCTATGTAAGTGTTAGAGGCCAAAACCCTCCTGGGATGGAGCTCGGGAAGAGGGAGGAAACAAACTGAAAGCCTCTTCCAACAAGTTTTCTTAGGAAGGAAAGAGGAGACGCGTGAAACAGCTAAAGTAAATGCTGAGTTCAGAGTAGGACAGTACCGGTGCACATGAGTGAGAAGGGTACGTTAAATAGGTGTTCACTAATGGTAGGGATGGAGGCCCAAGCATGTCAGTGATACCCTTAAGGGGTGCGGTGAATTCTTAACGCTAGGCACACAGAAGAGGAGAGTTTGAAACACATAGTGAAGATTTCACTCCGATTATTTATATTTTCTCAAAAATTAGGAAATAGCTTGTAAACTGAAAATACTTGTGAGGGAGAAGGAACTGGGAAACATCTTCTAAGAGGGGTGCTCATTTTCCCAATCTTTATCTGCTGCAGCGAGCTGCCCAGTAGGTGAGAGCCCTCAGCCCAGAAAGCTTGTTATCAAGTCATCGCAAGCTGATTTTTTTCTGTTTGCTAAAATGATTCAAAACCTCCGTTTTGTACACTGCACCATGTACCCAGAAAGGGCTAGTGGCCTCATATACATGACACGTATCTCTGTGTGAGGGTCACAGTGGACATTTAACCAGTACTTACAAAATTAATATACGTGTGTTTGTAATATACATGTGTGTTGAATGTATGTTTCATATTACTCCCTGAAGCCCTCCCAGCCATACTTATTTAATGACATCCAAAATACTCAGGCCTTCCCTCCACATTAAAAGAGAAATGTACTGCCTTTTAGGGAATATTTTAACAGTTCATACTCTGAATATTTAGATTTGGAAATAGTCTTTGCACTGATCTGTACCCTGGGGCAGAGACTTTAACAGTTTATATCCACTATCAGCAGGAAGGATTCTGACACAGAAGAAAGACCGTACTGTTTGAAGTCTCGGGAATGTAATTGGAAATTGCAGTCTTCTTTGGAAGGTTATGTTAGCTCTCGCATAGCCTGCATCTACAGACGAGGACCACAGATTAAGTGAGATATGACACTCTAGATCAAGGTTAGTACATAGTGAGCAATCAGTAAATTGTCACTACGTGCCCCAAGGCTTGGACATTATACTCCTGTTTTTAAGATAAATTCTCATTAAAGTTTGTTGAATTGGAGACTACAGAAAAAAAAGCTGAACCGTACTGTGAGCAAGAAAAGTGTCACCAGAGGGCAACTACTTTGCTATATAAATTTAAGAGTCTTGGGCTCAAACTTTATTCTATGTCCTAGAAGGAATGGTCGCAATTTAAAGGCTTTGTACAGGTTTAATAAGACCAAACAGTGTCCATAGATGAGCTTCGGACAAGAAGGCGAACTGAAAAACAAATGAGAGAACAGATCTTCCCCACTACACCGCCACAGAGGTGTCTGCAGGTGTTTGCAACAGAAAAAATATCACCATGTCAGTAAAAAGCTGGCTTTCGCCTGACTAGAACAGTATTTTACTAACTAGCAGGAGTGTAAGAAGCAGCAAGGAGCCCTGTGGTGTGGTTGTCACATCCCCTATTCTCTCTCCTTGGTGCACTGGACCAGGACAAGCTTCCTCGGTTTCCACAGGGAAATCTGCCGCACTATCAAGTGGAGCCTCTTGTTCATTTTAACGTGAAATATTTGTTTAAAGTGGTGGAACTTCATCTGATGCTATGTAATGAATGAAGTTGGAACAGTTCCTTTACCGCCACCCACATTATAGCCATGCTTAGATGAGAGCTTCACAGAGAAACTCCAGGAGAAAAGCAGAGTATTAGGTGCTAAGTGCTTTTCTGAAACTCTGTTATGTCAGGCAGCCCGTGGGGACCAAGCTTCTGACCCTAGTTTCCACCACTTTTTCAGTTAAGAGTTCTACCATGTTTCTTTTCCAATATACTCCACTGGGAGAAAAAAATCAGCTGATATTTTGACTACTTCTTTGGAGAACATGCCAGCATGGTTTGCCATCCTACAAAAGCTATAAGCTTTTAGTGAATAAATACTACCTAATGCTTGTTTTAGGGTTCTCCATGACACCCAGAACAGTGAGTAAATATATGCTTGATGAAATGGTTGTCGTGAGCACCCTCTACAATGGGTGGCAAACCTGGGAATGAAAAAAGCGGTCTGTCCAGAAGGAAATCCCAGTACGCCTGCAATGCCGAGCATGACTTTCCGGATCCTCTGCTTAGTTGACATCTCTTCTGTTCATCAGCCTCCAACAAGTGCCACTGTTTACGTCTCCTTGTCTTCTATGGTGACTTTTCTTGCCTCCTACCCAACAACTCCAGAGATGTGTGTGTGTGTGTGTGTGTGTGTGTGTGTGTGTGTGTGTGTTGCTTTCAGTGGGAAATGCTAAGTCCGTGAAACTAGTTTATGCAAAATAAATTTTTAGAAACACAAGCAGTTGGCACAAAATCTTCACTTAACAGCCCCCTCCCTCTACCAGGAACACCCTTGAGCTTGGCCTCCTTGCTTTTGTTATTCTGTTCTATGACAGCAACTATATTTAGTACTGCACGTTATGTTATCTCCGTTCTTAAAAGTGAAGAAAAGCATTAATTGTGCCAAAAGCTAAGTGTCATTTAATTACATTTTAAAAAATAATGTTACAGGCATTGAAAATATTTTTACCATCAGGTGAACTTCAGTAAAGCAGCAAGATTAGGCCATACAGAGTTCCAATTCAATGAGCAGCACTCAGGATTTAAAGAACATAAGTGAATGTAACAAAATGTGATTAAAATGTCAGTTCTGCCAATGGTGAATTACTTTTCCGCAAAATGTACTAATCGAATTCCTCAAGCAGTTTATTGTGTCTCTTATCACCCCCATCACCTTTCTTTGGAGGCTAATAAGGGCTTCAATATGGTTTCCCAAATAGGTTCTTACTATTGAGGCGGAGGTTAGCCTTCAAAAATTATTTCTTATTCAACAACCAAGAGCTTGAATCTGCAGTTCTGACTTTCCTTCTCAATAGACAAGATTCACAGAATTTCAGTCCTGAGACTTCCTGCTCCACCATTCCCTGCCTCCTCGGACTCATATCAGACTAAAACGTGGTGCGGGTAATGGGGGAAACGGGGATGCCACAGATCTGCAAGGTCAATACTGATACACAGATCACGTCCAGCTCCGATGAGTGGGTCCTCACTGCCAGATTCCTGACTCAGAAGAAATTCCTATGCTAACAAAGCTCCCCAGCACCCCCACTTCATGCATCTGTTCTCATGAACCTTCTCCTGGTTTTTATTTGTACAATGATATTTTACTATCTATTGAATTCAATTATTCGAAGATACGTCTACTTGGTACTCCATCAATCGGTTACTGTGTGTTTGGAAAAGAATCGAGGGGTGAAAGCACATAGAGTGATCTTCCTGAAAAGAACCTTCCTGAGGTACCTTCGCACAAATAAACAAATCCTACACCAAGTGCGCGGGAGTCCAGGAAAGGGATATCTAACTATACTTAAAGAAACCAGCAAGTGCATCACAGATGAAGGAAGCTTGAGTTTCTGCATGAAAAATGAATAGTAGGGAGGACATCCCATTAGAGAAAATTTTAAGAACAAGTGTACATGGAGGAAAATCAAATGCATGTCTAAGGAAATGCATTTGATAGCGCGTCAGCAGTGTGGCTGGAACAGGGTAAGGGCTAGGGTCTCGATTAAAACACGTGAGCTTGGCAAGGTCCATGGCCCTAGATATAAACTGATGAGGTGTCATCAGAGAAGAATTTGGTAGATAGGACCATTAGTGCTAATGGGCAAGCACAGGTAAAACTAGACTCAAGTAAATAAATTAGAACTTCACCAATATTTTTTGAGAAAAGATGTGAAGGCAACAGCAAGGCTGATGGAGGGGATAAAAAAGACAGTAATTATAGTTACAGAAGTGAGTACTTTAAGGATATTAAAGAAGTTTCAGACAAACTTTTGTGATTTTTTTATTCTTTAAGTTTATTGGTACATTTTAGGTATGCAATATGATGACATTCATCCCTGGGAATTTGTACCTTTACGTGCTATGTCCTGATTCTTATTTTCCCCCCATTCGCCTGTTCTCCCTTCAACCCCTCCACCCCACCCTATTAACAAATTCTTCCTTTCCATGTTCTTCCTTTTGTCATATTTATTCATTTCCCTTCTTTTCTTTCCCCTACCCCTCCCACATCCTCTTCCTCTTTGGAACTTTTCTTCTTATTTCACATTATCTGTTGTACACATTGATCCTCATTTACAGTTTCAGTTTCTCACACCAAAGAAACTTCAGTATTTCCACATGCATGTCCTATGTATTTCATTTAAGAGTATGGCCTCAGTGTGCATCCATTTATAAATGGTTTCTAGTTTCTGTTTCTTTATGGCTGAGTAGTACTCTCTATTATAAAAACAACCACATGGTCTTTATCCAGCGTCCAGTTGATGGGTAGCATGATGGTTTCCAAGTTTTGTCTATTACAAACTGTGCCGCCATACAGATGGGTGCACATACATGGCTGTGAAAGGACTCCTCTAATTCTTCTGGGAAGATACCCATCAGGACAATAGCTGGGTCAAACTGGAACTCTAATCCAAGTTCTTTGAAGTATTTCCACACCGATTCCCACAGTGGTTGCACCCGTCTGTGCTCCCAACAACAGTGGAAAGGCTTCCTTTTTCCTCACCAGCATTTGTTATTGGTTGATTTCATTTTAGCAGCCATTCTTTCCGGAGAGAGGTGTAATATCGATGGTGTTTTCATTTGCATCTCTCAAATGGCAAGTGATGTTGAATATGTTTATTTCTATTTCTACTTCTTTGTCTGAGAAATGTCTGTTCATTTCAGATGCCCATTTGTGGATTGGGCCTTTCCATTTGGGAGGGCTAATTTTTTAAAGTTCTTTGTCATTCTACATAGTAGACCTTTCTCTGAGGAACATCTGGTAAAATTTTTTTCCCACAGTGTGGGCTGTCTCTTCACTCTGTTGGTGGTTTCTCTTGCTGTGCAGAAGTTTTTTAATAAGAAGACATCCCACTTGTTGATTGTTTGTGCTAGTTCACAGGCAAATGAGGTTTGGTTCAGAAGATCATCTCCTACAAAAATGTTTTCAAGAGTTTTACCTAACCTCTCTTCCAGCATGTTTTGTGTTTCTGCTTTAATATGTAGATCTTTAATCCATTTTGATTGTAGTTTATTGCATATAGGTCTACTTTTTAATCTTTGGCAAGTTGAAACCAGTTTTTCCGGCACCATTTATTAAAGAGGCTATCTTTCCTCCAGTGAGTGTGAAAATGAGGAGGCTAGGTGTGTCTGGAGTTGTTTCTGCATCTTCTAATCTGTTCCAATGGCCCTTGCATCTGTTTATGTACCAGTACCATGATGTTTTTATCACAGTAACATTGTAATATAGTTTCAACTTGGGATTGTGATACCCCCAACCATGTCTATGTTTCCTAGAATTGCTTTTGCTATTCTAGGTCTCTTGTTGTTCCAGATGAATTTTTGGCTTGCTTTCTCGAGCTCTGTGAAGTATGTTGTTGAAATTTCAATTGAGTTTGCATTGAATCTATATAGCAGTTTTGGAAGTATGACCGTTTCCACTATATTGATTCTTCCTACCGAGGAACAAGAGTGTCTTTCCATGTTCTGATATCCTCTTTATCTCTTTTTTCAGAGTGCTGAAGTTGTCAGAGTAGAGGTCTTTGATTTCTTTTGGTAAGTTGATTCTGACATTTTTCATTTTGGGGTATGCTATGGTGAAAGGAATTGTTTTCTCTCAGTAAATCTGTTGTTCATGTACAGAAAGGCTATTGGTTTTTGTCTGTTGACCTTGGATCCAGCTAATCTACTGAATTCGGTTATTAAGACTAGAAAACTTTTGGTGGAGTTCTTAGGGTCTTCTATGTAGAGTCTCATGTCATCCGCAAATAATGACAGTTTAACTTCTTCCTTTCTTATCTTTATTCCTTTTATTTCTTTCTCTTTTCTATTAGCTTTGGCTAATATTTCCAGAACTATATTCAAGAGAAGTTGTGATAGTCAACATCCTTGTCTTTTTCATTACCTTAATGCAAAGGATTTCAGTTTTAGATCTTTTAGTGTGATATTGGCTGTTGGTTTTTCACAGATAGCTTTTATCCATTTATGATAAAGACCATTTATTCCAATTTTCTATAGGATGTTTACCATAAATGGTGTTGAATTTTGGCAAATTCTTTTTTTGCATCTATTGAGATAACCATATGGTTTTTGTCCTAAGCTCTCTTAATATATTTTATTATGTTTATTGATTTGCATATGTTGAACCAGCCCTGCACCCCTGGGATGAATCTCACATGGTCAGGGAGTATGATCTTCTTGATGATCTTCTGCATTATGCTTACCATTATCTTTTTCAGGATTTTTGCATCTATATTCATTAGGGGGATGGGCCTTAGATCTCTTTTTCAGTTAAATCTTTTTCTGCTTTTGGGATCAAGGTGATACGTCCTTCCAGGAATGAATTTGGGAATATTGTTTCACTTTCAATGCTACTGAAGAGTTCCAACAGTAATGGCAATACTCTTCTCTAAACGTCTTATAGAATTCAACAGTGAAGCCATCAGGACCCAGGGTTTTCTTCATTGTTAAATTTTTAATTACATTTTCAACATCATTAATTGATATTGGGTTGTTTAGAATTTTTATGTCTTCTTCATTCAACTTTGGTAATTCATATGTATCTAGAAATCTTTCCATATCCTCTGTACTTTCCATCCTATTGGTGCATAGGTTCTTGAAATAGGTATTGATGATCCTCTGTATTTCTGATGGGTCTGTGTAATTTCACACTTTTCATTCCTAATTGCATAGATTTGGGTCTTTTTTTTTCCTTTTTTTTATAAGTTTGGCTAAGGGTTTGTTAATTTGGTTTATTCTTTCAAAGAACCATCTCTTTGCCACATTAATTTTTTGTGTCATTCTCTTAGTTTTCATTGCATTGCTTTATGCTCTGATTGTTATTATTTCCTCCTTTGTATGAGCGTTGGGTTTGCCCTGCTCTTCTTTCTCTAGAAACTTGAGGTTTAGCATTAGGTTGTTTATTTGAGCTCACTGTGTTTTCCTAATATGGGCATTCACTGCTATGAATTTCCCCCATAAGTCTGATTTCACTGTGTCCCATAAATTCTGTTATGTTTTGATGGGATTGTCACTTAATTGTAGAAAATCTCTGATTTCTTCTTAAATTTCCTCTGTGACCTATTGGTTTTTTCAGAAGTGTGTTGATAGATTTTCATGTGTTTCTGAAACCCTTGTTTCTTTTTCTATGGATCTCCAATTTCATCACACTGTGACCTGATAATATACAGGCAATAACTTCAATTCCTTTGCATTTATTTAAACATGTTCTATGATCAAGTATGTGATCTATTTTGGAGAATGACCTGTGTGCAGCTGTAAAGAATATTTGTTTTTGTTTTTGTTTTTTGTTTTTTGTTTTGAGACAGGGTATCACTATGTAGTTGAGATGGACCTGGAACTCACTATGTGGCCCAGGCTGGTCTCAAACAGTGATCCTCCTGCCTCAGCCTTCCGAGCACTGTGATTACAGGCATGAGCCACCACGCCCAGCTAAGAATATGTATTACGATTTTGTGGGGTGGAACTCTCTGTAAACATCTGTTACATTCATTTATTCAAAAGTTTGGCTGATTTCTAGCATTTTTGTTGTTTATTTTTGTGTAGTTGACATTTCTATTTATGATAGTGAGGATTGAGGTCCCCCACTTCTGTTGTGTTATGGATTATTTGATTTTTCATGTCCATTAATATTTGTTTTATGAATTTGGGTGCACTATTGTTTGGTGTATATATATTTATGATTGTCATATCTTCCTCATGCATGGTTCCCATTTCTTGGATTGTTCCTTTGGATTGGTCCTTTTATTTTTAATGAAGTTATGGGCACTTTTATGCCCTAAACTAATAGATCAGAATGGAAAAAACTCAATGTCAGGTTCACAGTTGAGTTAATTTGAATTAAATTATGTCACATAAGTTATTCCCTTCTTTGAATAATGTTTAAAATTAATGTCTACTTGCAAACATTCTTTAGAAAGTAAAAATGACAGTAGAAAAAAACTATGAAAAATATAAAATTTAAAAAAAGAAGGGCCAGAGATTTAGCTCAGTGGTTCTGCCACCTGCTGTGCAAGCACCAAGGACCCAAGTTTGATCCACGGTACAAAAAAAAAAAAAGAAAAAAGAAAAAAATAGAAAATTGAGAGTTTATGCTACTTGATTTCAAGCAAGTCATAAAATTTTGGTCATGAATGTATTGTAGTATTGACATCATGATACAAAAAAAATCGGTCAGTGGAACTGAATAGATTATCCAAAAATATACTCATACTGATATTGTCAATTGATTTTTTAAGATGGTAAAAAAAATTGTTAGGAATATCTTTCAACAAGTAGTGATACAATAATTGCATATGGCATGTTAGAAAATAACCTTAATTTTTAATTTACAGCTTGTAAAAAAATTCAAATGAAATTGAACATAAGCTAAATATCAGAACTAAAATTCTCAAATTTCTACAAGAAGACAAGAGAAAATTTTAGTAATCCTGGGTTTGAACTTAAATATAAATATCCATCATGTTTTCTATAAGTAAGCCGAGAAGAATTACATCAGTAATGATTATGACTTTCCCTGACAAACTCTTCTTTGGATCCACATTTTTACTGGAGAAGCCACTCCTTACCATGTAGAGGACGGCAATAGTGATTATGCTCAAATCAGGCTGTAAAGAATTAACCTCCCAGTTGGCTTGTTTTGAGAAATGAGTCTGGCCAAAGCCTGTGTGCTGAGGTCAGAGTAACTGGCACCAAAATTCCATTCCCACAACTAACACCTTTCAGACCTGAAGGACATTGTTCTAACTACAATCATATATTTTGTCTATTCTGTTCCTAACTTGAGAATGCTTTGTCTTGTCCTTTATGAGCCTTGTTTATATTAATTCCATAGGAACTGCGCAGAGCTTGTCTTTGCCCCAGTTGATTGCCAATGAAAGTCAGTGCCTGGTACTAGCCAGGGTCTTTGACAACTGGTCATCCTGGCACCCCAGTCTCTCTCTCTCTATATATATATATCTTAGCTCTGTCTCTTAGTGTACTTGTATCTCAGGCCTGTGTCATACACTGGGAAGGGTACTGGAACCTGATTATGAGGGTCTCTGCTGTTACCACAGGGACACTTTCACTATCCTCTTTACAAAAGAAATCCTGCATCTTCTCCTGTACTAGTCAAGAACATTCCCATATGTGCATATTCACAGGTAGATCAAAAATTGTGGAAAATTATCATCTAATAACAGGCACAACACTTTATCACAAACGTTAACTGAATTGTTTCAGTAATAAGCAGCAGCAAGTGCATCCAGTGAAAATGGGATGTTCTCTATGTCTAGGAAGGAAGGAACTCAGTATCTGAGGAAGGAAAAGAAGCCGAGCAGGTGTAAGTGCGTTGGCTGCTCATCTTCAGCAGGGCTTCATGGGCTCATCCAGGGTGTCTTAAATGGGTCTTTATTTTAAACTTGTGGTTTCCCAGTACTCTGCTCAAACTGCATAGGTAGGCCTCATGTCTTAAGATTTTATTTTCTTGATTACCTGCTTATATTTCAATTCACTTCAGCAAGTACTCACTAAACCTTATTCTATGCCTTTAAAGAAGACTGCAGGATAAATACTGGCTGTAATTTTACAAGTCCATGAAAATAGGAATCTGAGAAACACACTGACCTTGACTTCAGTGAATTCATATCCAAAGTACGACACTAACCACTCTCTTTGCTAATGTTAACTAATAATATTGCTTGATTTCAGGGAACTCCTCCAAAGCCAATTTTCCTGGGTGTCTCAATTTTTTTACTACCACGCTAGCGACATTCTGGTCTTCCTGGTGTACTGACACGTTTTCAAAAAGTTTGAGCATGAGTTTAGATCATTGGTGACTCATCTTGTGGTCAGCTCTTCAGTTTGCCATACTTGCTACATACATTTTTGCATCTAACCACCTAGATCTATGAATTGCTGGCCTAGATTAGCCCCTCAAATCATTGTGCCTCGAGTTTCTATTGAATTACTGTCCTTGACTTAGCACAACATCAGTGAGGACATCCAAAGTAAACACACATTTTTTTTTAAAAGGCTTGAATGTTAGGCAGAAGCAAAAGATACTGTAAGTTTACCCAGGTAAAAATGGAAAGAAAAAGTAGTTCTTGCAGAATTCTAAAAACCGATGTTGCTCATTGACAGGCAGGAAGTAAATAGTCATCAGAGAGAGTTTGAAAGTGCTGAAAGTGTAATGATAATTTATGGGATCTGGTCTTAAAGATGCAAAGGAGGTTACAGTCAGGTGCACAGGAGGAAAACTGTCAAAGGTAAGGGAGATCATATTATGTGATGCTAGGGTAGGCAAAGGGATGGACAAGAAAGCACTAAAGAAAGCAGATGAGCTCCAATCAGAGATTTTGATTCTGCTAGTATAATACCTGTGGTTCCAAGTGGAAGCCTGAAGAGGACACTGATGGAATAATGTGGAAGAGCTGCAGTGTGACTGATCTTAGATCCACCATAGATAAATACGGAAAACATTCTGTATTTTAAACTCTACTTGCTACAGTTTCAGATACCTACAATAAACTTCAGGCCATTCTGGGTACCGGGTCACTCAGTCTCTTCTTCCAGAGTATCCGGGCTGTATACACTATCTTCCCGTTAGTTATTTACTTAGTAGCTATCGCAATTATCAGACTGACTGACTATCATAGTGTCACAGTGCTTGTGTTCAAGTCGCCCTTATTTTACTGAATAATGGCCTTAAGCTGAAAGAAGAGGGGTGCTAGCAACTCAGATGTAGCAAAGAGAAGCCATAAAATACCCCCTTGAATCACAGAGTCTCAGTCTCTGGTTTAACAAGGAAAGAAGCAAACTTGAATGCTGAGGTTGTTATGATTCAGGGTACAATAAGATATTTTTAAAGTGAAAGAGACCAGATCTGGATAACTTTTTATTTTAGTATATTATTATAATTGTTCTGTTACTGCTTGTCATCATCTGTCTCTTACTATGCCTAATTTACAAATTAAACTTTATGCAAGTTATGTAAAAATAGAAAATTAGTGTATATAAAGGTTTAGTACTATCTGCAGTTTCAAACATCCATAAGGGGCTCATATCACCCAGGCATAAGAGGAGATTACTGCAATCACTAGGTCTGCTGAGAAGCAGGGAAAACCTAACCACGTTTACTTATCATGAAACTGCAGTGGAACCAATTTTCTTAGTTTTATAACTTTCTTTGGCTGCTGCTGATAGTCCAGTTAGATCAAAGAGACTATGCTTTATATGCTGTCCAAGGTTAGGGATTTGTAAAGTAGATCTAGCAGGAGTTTTGGAATGGATAGAGGAACACTAAGATGCTCGCGGGTTTGATGTTTTGAAGCAAGTTTGGAGAATGCGTGGCAAACACACAAGCATACATATTGCATGATTTCTCTTACATGAGAAAGCCAAAATATATTTTTAAAAAAGCAGAGAGTAAAAAAATGGGAAATGTGGTGATAGGTCTTTTGCAAAAAAGGAAGAAGGGAACCAAGAGACAGGGGATGGGGAGGGGAGGTATGCACAAAAAGTACTTGCACCAACTCCTCAGGATGAGCATAATCACTGTGTGCTACGAACATATACCAAACGAGTTGAAGGGCTTAGCCGAGAGACGCTGTGCCCCTGTAGTCCCGGCTGCTTGGGAAACTGAGGCGGAGGAGCTTTCAAGGCCAGTGGCTTGAGACCAACGTGGGCAACAAAACTAGATCACATGCTAAGAAAATAGAAAAGAAAAGAATTAGATAGCTTAGTTCCAACGAACTTTTCTTCACTAAACCCATGACCTTCTCACATTACTACTTACAGATAAGACCTAAAGATGAAAAACCTCAAATAAATCACTGAGGGTGAGTGGAGAAGAAAAGCAGTTTTACCTTCTTAAAGTCAAATGAACAAGAAATTTAGATTTCATCAATCCTTATAGTAAGGACACTGAATCTAGTGAACTTGTCTGAACTCCCTCAGCTTGGAAATAGAAATCATGTCTTTTGACGATACTACCCCTAATTAACCGTTGATCAAATGACGTATATCTTAGCCACATCTCCGCTATTGGGATCTTTATTTTATTTATTTTTAATCATCATTTGCTTCTTTTATTTAATAAACTAAAATATTAGTTTAGATTACAAATAGTAGAATATATAAAGTATAATTTATATTGTTTATATTATAAAATTATAACATATATTACAATTTATTATTGCATTTTATATATTATAAACAGTAATACTCTTAGAGTAATAAGCGAAAATTTTATTTTGTGCGATATTTATGGTATGTACAATAGTAGTAGTATATACATTAAAACTACATGTCATGTAACATTACTTATAACTAAATATTATAGATACTACAATGTAAAATAAAACTTTATTTTGAGTAATATTTATAATGTAGTATACAGTAATACTTGTTTGAATCTCCCCGTGTCTCTTGGTGAAAGGCTAAACTCAGTCTGGTCCTGTGTGCTAGAAATACGTCAAGAGGCTCTATTCCTTTTATCAAATAGAATGATAAACTTCTTTTCAAGATTCTCACATTTTCCCTGGCAATTTAATCCATTATTGTTGCCAATTTGTAAGTAACTCTGAGGTTGTCTTTTCACAGATGCTCTTTTTGTTTATTTCTCATATTCTACTCCTGCACGGTAGTATGTCAAACATAAGCAGACTTTGCTAAATGACAAAGTTGTTGAACTCAGTCAACCCAGTTCCTCTTTCTGGGCCTGTAAGTCATTTGTATGTGAAATGAATACATGAGGCAATGCTCCATAAGTCATGACAGAAAATTTAAGAATTTGCTGTGAGACTCTTTTCATCTTTCCTCATCTCCTTTCCATTTCCCTTAAGTTCGAAGCGCAACACTTTCCTAACCAATGTGGACCTAGAGATCCTTTGAGTTCTGAAATGTGTAACAGAAGCAATCTAACCTAGACTCATGCTACAGTAACAGCCCCCAAACTAGAAATTCTGTCTAATAAAAGGAATTTGAACTCCACTGCATGTTTGAACAACCCTGGATATTTTATTCTCTGGGAATGCTCAGCATCCCATGACCCTCTATACGTGCCATTTGTCTCCAGCTCTTGTTGCTGTGCACTCAGGGTAGAACAGAGAATCGAGCACCGAGAACGAAGAGCTTTAGAGAAAGGAGCTTGCAGTGCTTCTCTCACATTACATTGTCTAACAAGGACCTGCAAAATCTCAGGGGGTATAAGAGCCAAATACTCCACATCTCCCGATGAGAGAAGTAGTTAACAGGAAATAGTTGATATTTCCACTGAGGAAGAAAACTTACTATTTATATTCTATTTTTTCCATGTTAAGTGCTCGTAATAGCTGGTATAATTCAATCATCTAGCTGCTCTTGTATTATTTTGCTATTAAAATGTTTACAGTGATACGCAGTTGTTCTTGTTTTGGCTGAAATGTTAGCTAAGGGGAATGTGCTGCAGTTTGAATGGCTGTAAAAAAAGAATATGTAAGCTTCATTAATTCTAACGAGTATCCATGGATTTAATTCTCTCTATATTTTCCAATTCTGAGGGGTCTATTAGTGATGTTGAGTTTTCTTGTTGTTTTTTGATTGTTTGTCTTGATTTGTCTTTTATTCTGGTTTATAAACATATGTGCAGTCTAAAGTTTATTTATCTAATATGTAACTATGTTGTATTAAATTAAAGATAGATAGATAGATAGATAGATAGATAGATAGATAGATAGTGTTCTTCCCTAGCATGTTAATCAGTATTTCATTTAGGAAAAGGCTTCTTGTGATGTTCTTTCAAAAATTAGAACTCAATAATAAAAATTTATTGCTAAAAATTTTGATTTCTCATCATCTACATTATAAAATTATAACAAATTTACTCAGGATTAGTAAGGCTAAGAGAGGATATTTGAATTTATGTTTTGGGATTTCTCTGAATTTTCATCTTATCACTGGTCTCTTGCTTTTTTGTTTTTCTCTGCATGTGTGTTTTATCTTGGAATAGATGGAGACACAAAGAGTGTCCTGCCAAGGCACGTTTGTTGGGAACTCTTCCAGCAAACTTCATGATAAATTTAGTATGCAACAATATTCTACATGTCGTCTCCAGAACTACTTCCATGTAATAGTAGACAAGTTCAGTCCATGACTTTAAACATTTAGCCAAAGTGGATTTGATCAAGGATAAAGGACCAAGTGACCCCAAGAAAGTAAAAGAGAATATCATCCTAAGAAATCCTGAAGGCTTAAACAGCTCTAGTTCAGGATCACGCCAAAACCCAGCTGCACTGTCCTCACTGGGTTCTGCAGGACACTGCCTTATGTTTTACAAAAGAAGTTTTTTCATGCATTGTCTTACTTATGTTATTTCCATAACTTTATATGCCTTTATAGCCAAATATCCCTGAGAATGTAAGAATATGAATAATTAAATACAGTAGTAACAATTTTAACAGTTACCATATTTTAAGCACCATTTTAAGTGATATGTGCGTGTGTGTGACAGTTGCTGATATTATCTCCAATTTACAAAAAGAAAAAAAAAACTGGCACAGAAAGGTTAAACATCTGCCCCAAATTACAGTTTGTGAGCAACAAAACTAAGCTTCAACACTAAGTCTATGTCTAGAACAAATGCTGTAGCCACTGTGATAGAATGTCCAAGGAGACAGTGATGAATAGTGTCTTTCAGCTCAGGTTTACAGAGTTTTATTCATGAACACTGAAAATAGAGAATACTAAGTCAGAGAAGTTACAGAGTGGAAGGTACCCAGAGTAAGAAGCCTGAGAAAACACTGGAAATCTGAGAAAGTATCAAGATCTGAACATGAAAGGAATTGGTGTAGGGAATTTGAAATTTTCCATTGTGCCTGAAAACTTTATTGAACAGAAATATGGAAAATATGTATGGGGCAGAAAGAGGAGTGAATTTACTTTTTATGCTAACTTAAGTAAAAGTTTATAAATTAGGCATCTGTTAAGGAACTTGATTTAGAAGTTTTTACTTGCCATGAGAGATAATAGATTAGGTGCTTAGAACTATATCCTTGGCATTGCTTTATTTTTAAAATTAATTTTCTTGGTACATTGAAGGTATACAATATAATGACATTCCTTATTGGATAGTTGCGCCTTTACATAATTCGTCTTGATTCTTATTTTCCCCCATTCCTCTGCCTCCTTGGCATTGCTTTAACTCTGAGTGCCATATCCTTCATATTGTTGATAAACTCTGGGGCCCAAAGTGACTAAGATAAATGCATAACTACAGGTATAGGCGGATGAATGGGTTCTTATAGTTATATCATTAGCTGACTCCAAAAAATGGCATCAGTCTCTAGCGCTTTGGCACCAGAGCTAACCCAGACTGCAGTGTCCTTCTACCGAGGCAGGCTTTTACAAAGAAGTGCCACTGTTGTGTTTTTAATTTCCTTTCACTTGACAAGAAACATCAGATATATTGTAAAGTGTGGCTGATTTTTATCCACTGCGTTAAACAAAGCACCTTTTGTTACCTCAATCTTACTTTATTCTTGTGGGAGAAACAGTTAGCATGACTCATTGTACCTGCTGCTGCTTATTACCTGGAACAGTGTAGGAGGTAAAATAAAAATGATCCGATTTATAGGGCCAGAAGTAATAAGGATGCAGAAAGAAAATCATCTGAAATAAATGGTTACACCAGGACATGGCAAATGCCCAGTAGCTACGTGTCAAAGCTAGGCAGCACTTCTGAGTGTACACTTCTTATGAAGGTAAAACAAAATGTCCTATATTCTAGGCAGCAGGAAGCAAATCAGTGACCCTGTGGGGAGAAATGATTGTAATCGCTATGTACTTAGGTCTAGAAGTGACAGATGAGTCAAAAACATTGCGGGGATCAGAGAATACCTTCATACGAACGGGTACGCATGAAGTTTGTCACCCAGGTTGGAATAAAGGAGATAATGTTCAAGGATACATCTATACGGATGGAGGCTGCTAGGAAAAATGATTCATCCGTCCTTTTACTAGTGCAGTAAGCACTTTTTTTTTAATGGAGTCTAGAAATCTGGGCAGCTACTTATTCGTCTGTCCCTTTCTTCAGAACTTCAAGGTCCAACTCCAGGATTCCTCACATTTTGTACTCTAATTTGGGGACTTCAGAAGCATGGTGAAATTATTGCTACCCTTTACTACAATTATTGGCTCTTCTTGCTCAACTTGGTTTTTTATTTCTTCAAGGAAATTTTTAAAAATTAATTTTATTTAAGGTATACAGTATAATGACATTCATCATTGGAAATTTAAACCTTTACATAATCCATCCTGGTTCTTACATTTTTCCCATTCCCCTGCTTCTTCAAGCAAATTTAAAGGTTTGTCCATCATTTCATTAGGCAAGGACAAATATATTATAGTAGACATTTTTGCAATTTATAACTTTTTTGAAATTTAATAATTAATGAATATATTATATTAATATAATTTTCTTCTTTTATCATAGATATAGGTGAAGGATTCTCAAACATTATAAATATAAGAATCACTTGGAGATTTTTATAGCAAATCACAGGACTGCTCCCAGTACTTCTGGATGAGATCTAGAAATCTAATTTCCTAAACTACAACTCGGTAGATTTCTATGTAGGTTTTCAAAGGAACCCACTTTGGGAGACCTCCGCCCTCCAAGAGTCGTGCTTGAGAGGCCTCTGTGCAGAAATAACCTTGGGCTGGGTTTTACTTAGCTCAAATTTGATCTTAAATTTAGAGAAAAGCTAGAAAACAAAGCAACAGCAGAGTCTCTACCACAGACCCAAGGTTCATGCATGGCCGTGTGTGCAGGGTTCTCCCAACAAAGGGAAATGAGTCTCTTTCCCATAGCTAAAGAGGAACTGAAGACAAGTTTCTAAGAAAATAACATTTCTGAAAACATCTAAAATATTTCCATTCTGGCTTTTAGAATATCATTTATTTCCAACCAGAAGGTGCTTTAGGGAGGTATGCTGTTTAATATCCTGATTTTGATCTGCAGTTTCAAAATAGTGGCCCTCATCTTCTCCAGAGGTTTATGGCTTGCAAATCCCAGAGAACAGTTTCTTTCTTCGATGACATTCTCTGTGTCACATCCCTAGGCGTACCATCACACTCTGCTATATTTTGCTCTTGTTTCTACCAAGTGCACAGTTCTACTTCGTGGAACACGTGGTCCAAGCACCAGAGGAAACTTGTGACAATTCAGCCCATTCCCCAGGACACCACGTAATGTGGCTAGCTTGTCTCCGATGTTCTTGGTCCCACTGAGATCAAACTTTGCACCTTTGTGTAGATATAAAAAAAAGGATCGAGTGTAAAAAGCCCCCACAAAATTAGTATTTTTAAATATTTTACAGTAAAATGGATAAAAGAATTGAAGATAAAGGTTTTGACTTTTAAAAGTCCTTCTAGTTTTCAACAGAGATAAATTAATTCCTCAGTCTGCACAACACACTAGAGAAAGCCTCCTGACTCTAGGGTTTGGTGGGACCAACACATGTATGAAACTCACAGTCACCCCAGTGAAATGTAAAAACCTAAACTTTCTATTGAGTTAAGCTTTGAACCACTGACTGCCTCTAAATTAACAGAGATTTTTTTCTCTCCTCAGGATGCACTATCTCCTATATGTTCCTTTTTCCTTTGGAATGTAAAATAAATCAAACGAGGAAATATTTTTGGCTCTTGAATTGATTAACTGTTTCGCCAACATTTATGTAAGGTGTCTGTTAGGACCTCTGGGAGCAATTGCTTAAAATAAGTACTTGCAAGTTGCCTGCGATTTGCCTAAGTAATCTTTCACTTTTAAGTCTAGTGAGGTAACTGAAGGTCAATGGTATTTTTGTTGGTGAACAGTGACCCTTGCTCTAAGGGCAGCAGCCTCATCCTATTTTAAGCAACACCCTCGAGTAATACATCATACCTGACACTTAACCCTTCTCCAGCCTAATAGAAATTCAGGCCCAGGTTATTTTAATGCCCATAGTAAATCAAGTATGCAAATGAATGCAAGAACTCCTGGTAAAGGGAAGTCTGAGCCTTTATAACATTTTCTAAATTCTCACAGCTCTGAGTAGATAAACCTGTCAGTAAGTTCTCCATACTAAGCATTAATTGCATGGTTTTATTCTTATTTCTGCAGAATTGTGGGCAACCTTGTGCAACTCACTCCCTTAAATCACAGGTGGGAATTTTAGAAATGAAAGTCAAAAGACATAAAGGAATCATTGAATATGAAAGAATCTTAGAAATTAAGAAACATTGGTGCTAGTTTCATTTTATAGATGAGGAAAATAGAGTCCAGAGTAGAATGTGACTGCGCTTCAGACACATCCAACATTTTAGTGACCCTGCTGCCTAGCTCTAGCCCAGCTCTAAACTTGTGCCCACCGACCAGCTTCTATAACCTCTGGGGGCCAGCTGCATGTCGTGAATCCACAGCTCTGTGTCTGACGATGTGTTTCTACAACACAATAAAAATACGAAATAATTGGTTACACATCCTTTTCTCTAGGGGCAGGAACACTGCCTTAGATACCTTTTTACTTCCAATTTCAACTACAAAGCAGTGTACACAGAAGTTACAAAAAATTTTCAAAGTGATTGGCTCAAGATATTGAGAAGAACCACTGGTTCATTTTTCAACATTCTCCAACTAGCATTACTTTCATTGTGTTTACTCAGAGACTTTAGGACTGGCTTTGTTTATTACACTTTTTTTTTTTATCAAGATATACCTGGAAAAGATATAAAATGTACTTAGCCAGATATATACATTTTTATAACACTGAATCTCACCTTTCCGTAAAAGAAAACATGAATTTAGGATTTAAACAGCATAAAATTAAAATGCTGATTCTGCCTGTCTACTTGTGTAGTTATTCACCTTATCTGAATCTCCTTTCTACAGAATTATTGTTAAAATTAAATGATATTATGTTTGTAAAACCTAGACAAACAATGCACAGTTTTGTGGAGATTGCTTTACTCCTGTACCTTGATGCTTTATAAGTTATAGGGTATTTTGGATAGGAATTATATTAGTCAGCTTTCCCATTGCAGAGACACAATAACTATCACCCACAACTTAAGAGAGGAGATATTTAACTTGGCTTATGGTGTCAAATGGTTCCATCCATGATTCGCTAGTTCAAATGCAAGAAACATCATGTTGGAAAGGTGTAGTAAAGCAAAGCTGCATAATTCATTGCAGCCAGGAAGCAGAACAGGGAAATAAACTCAGAGAGAAAGGGACCTGGGAAAACAGTGGCAGACCCCAACGTCAAACCTCCACCACCAACTAGACATACCTAGAAACATCTTTAGGAATTCCTAGGTGGATCTCAAGCCAATCAAGTTGACTCAATTAAGGTTAATCAGCACATGCTAATTTCATTTGAGGCTTAATTCAGCTTTGTGAGGTGGGCATGAAAGATATTATCCTCTAATTATAAACAATGAAAATGTGATGTTGAGGTATGTTTGTGAATAAGTAAAACCTGCCTTTCTATCCAACAATCAATCAATTATCCACCCATGTGCTAAAGTATAAGAGAAGCACTAGCAAGTTTTCTAATTGATCTGTGAATCTCCCTGGCACATTCTATAGGAATTCAAGGTAAACCATATCATGGTCTCATGGATAAATGATATCCTGTGTGACAGGGACTAGTTTGAGTCAGGTGTATTAGGATGTGAATCGGTGTGATAGGATCGGAAAAGGCAGGCTATTGATTTACATGGAAGCTATTTCGTTAATTAACAAATGAAATAAGCAAATAGGTCTTTTCTTGCATGCCGCTGGGATGCTATTTCTCCACTCATTACATTCCCTACATTACCAATGCTCACAAAAGCATTTGGATAGCTGGTCAGCTATGCTATACCTAGGAGACGTTCCTCGTGTAGTGAGAAGATGGCCATCATACTACTAAGGAGCGGTGTTACCTATGATTCCGTGAGCAAGGATGGAGGTGGCAAGGAATTATGATCCCAAGAATCAAAAGTAATAAGTAGAGATAGATCTTCAATTCAGCTGTAATGAAACGGGCCAACAAATAAGTATGTGCTTGGCTAAAGCTGGGTCGGAACAGTGACTATAGTTCCATAACCCAAATTTCGAATCTTTAAATGGTACCATGTAGAAGAAGTCAGCCCCTTCTGAATGAGGTGGATGACTGAGCATCCACAGGTATTACTGTGCACAGCTTGGATTTCTAGGCTTTCTCTGTTTTGCATGGGTATGATCAGTACACATGTGAAGGTGATGCTACAGCTCACCAGTAATGGCCCTCTGCCACCCTGAAGAAGGCTAATACTGACATTCCTGGAGCACTGCTAATAGGAAAAGTGGGCTGGTAGAATTTCAGCTCTACTCTGAAGATCTAGCACGTCTTCAGCTTTTAAACCTGGGTATCCTTTCTCAACTTTCATTTTATCTTGGTTTGAACAATATCCTACAGTCCTGCTTTCGAATGTTTGGGATAAAATGCAATTGGTATGGAACAATATGTTCAGACTTGGAGTTGGAAAGACATAACATTTCAAAGGATTGCAGAAACCCCTAAAATGTTCTCAGTATGCTCAGTAACCTAGAAGCTAACCCTTCACCATTTGTCTTTCATTGTTATTAAACCTCCACTTATTTTTTGAACTCAGAATCTTTGGACATTTGGAATAAAGAAGAACGAGAGGATTAGATACAATATGCTGCCAGGCACTTCTAAATTTGAGAAGCAAGACATCTGATATTTGCAAAATGATCATGAAAATAAATCAATCTACAGGTATTATTATTATTTTTTTGTCCTGGGGGGTTGAACTCAGGACCTTGTGCTTGCAAGGCATGCAGTGGCACCACTGAGCTAAATCCCTGATCCTTATTGGTATTACTTTTTATAACCTTTTTAAAAAAATAAGCTTAATATATTTTTATATTTACAGAAAAATTGCAGATAGTTTTGTGAGTTTCCACATACACTACACTCAATTCCCCTCTTATTAACATGTCCTGTGCCGTTATTATTTTGTGCTTCTCATAGCGAATTAATAATAAATTCTAATAAGTTTTAGTAAAGGAATATAAATCGATATTAATATAGTTATATTATCATGAAATTCCATACTTTATCAAATTTCCTCAGATTTTCCTTGGTCTTGTTCTGTCGAGGATCCCATCCAGAATACTTGCCTTGTATTTAATAGGTATGTAACTGTAGGGTCTTCCAACTGTATGCGTATTCTCACATTTTTCCTTGTTATTTATGTGTTTTTACTATTGTGATTTGGGTCTTCTATAGAATGCCCCTCAGTTGGGATTTGTCATATTTTTTTTAATGGAGCTATGGGTTTAGGGAAAAAAACCCACAAATATAAATTAATATTTTTATCTCATCAAATCATGGATGTATGACCAACATAACATTTCGTTGGACTGTGATCATGATCACCTGTCTGTGGTACTGATTTTTGTGCTTTGGACTGTAAAGTTCCTCTCTTTTTTATCCTTCTGATGTTGTAATCTGAAAAGAAGTCACTAGGTACAGCCTAGTCTAGAGGAATGGAGGGTTATTTTCCACCTTCTAAGTGGAAAAGTCTATCCATAAATTTTTCTTGGTGCTTTGCATATTTCTCTATTCTTCATTAATTCTTTTGTTCATTCTTTTATAACAAGGTAGACATTCAGGAATATGATAGGACTTGGGGATGTAAAAAAAAAATACTACTTTTCTCATTCTGTTGTCTGAATTGTTCTAGCTGTAAACATTTTTCATGTTTTAAAATGAACTTTTCTATCATCATTTAGTATTTATTGTGCATAAAATCTATACTAGGACTGAAGATATATAAGTAGAATGAAGTACTAATATTGTCTGCAAGCAACTCACATCAAAGAATAAGAACCCATAAGAAAGAGAAGGGATCTCACACAAGTAAGCTTCACGTAAGCAAGGATGAGGAAACCCCAAGATTGTATCTCATATCTAATAACTAATATTACTGTGACTCAGGGCAAGTTAGTCTATCTTTCTGATCTCAGGACTATTCTAAGAAACAAACCTTTACTTCCTTTAGTTTAGAAGACTGAACTTAAATCAATTAAGTAGAAAAGCAGTAGTAGTAGGCCATAGTTGTTAAACTTGGGTTTGGGAGTCACACTGCCCTTCCATTTACTAGTTCTGTGAGAAGTCACACAGCTTGTCTAACTGGACAAATTAATGAGCCTCTGTCTTCAGTCTTCATCATCTGTGAAACGGGAGCAGGAGAAGAGCAGAAGATTAGATAACTTGTGTGATTATCAAGAAATCATTTTTAGCTGGTGATCAAAAGGAGGCACAGCAGATGGGTGGTTTATAAGGTCAGCATTAGAGATAAGGCAGAAGGTCTGACAGAGAAGTGAAAGAGATCATAACAGGTGCAAGTACTATCTTAGTAAGACTTGGTAGCAACTGCCAACTGAGCAGTGAGGGCGTGATTGGCCACCAAAGACTGGATTCCACAGCAGCATAAAGACCTCTGTCCAGTGCAATGGATAGCAGCAAACAAGTGGTAGGAAACTGTTCTATCTCAGTCGTGAGCTGAGGGTTCACGAAATAGATGTAGATTTCATTGTCTGCCTCTCTCCATCAGACTGTAAGCTTCTTGAGGTTCCGTTTAAGCATAGCTCTGTCTCTTTGTATAAGCAATGGAACCACTGAATAAATATTGATTATAAAATAAATGATACATAACACTTTTTTGATAGTGTTTAATGAAATTTAACTTCCAACACATAAGGTTCTTAACAACCAATGTTGATATCAAATTGCTTTCATTCATTATTGAAGAACCAGAAATGCAGCATGGAATAAAAAGCAAATTGGTTTAGAAATGAGACATTGTGCCTGTTTCTTTGAATTCGTCTCATCAAGTTCCTATCTTACAGTTAGAGCTATTTGATCCAGAGCATTCTCCTCCTGTCTGAAGCGCTGGGTGAGACCAATATGGTCTTTACTAAAAGGAATCAAGGACTCAGGAAACTGATGATTCGATTAAGTTCTTCTTGCATTTTCTACTACACCTTTTCTTGATGCCTAATTTTACTAAGAGGTTTTCTGAAGATCGAACCAAGCCTCGGTTTCACACCTCCTGTTTTGTTGAATCTCCCTTCACCCAGTAGTCAAGTTATTTTAGGGTCATGATTCCTTAAATCAAGTTAACCTGTGCAGCTAGGCTGTCACAGTTGAACTGTAGATCTGGGACTGGCACCTTATTTCACTCCTTTCTCGTAGTGACCAATCATCTATCTGATAACTTATATTCACAGACACAAAGAACGGCACAGTTCCTGAATACACATTTTCATCTCAGTCCACAGGTTATGTCTGCTCAGTATCTAAGCGCAATACTACTGGGGACTCTTAAAACATTACCGGAAATCTCTGCAGTAGGCTCCATTCTCCTGCTCAATGTACAATGTAGGCCTGAGAAAAACACTAAAAGACAGGACTAAGACAGAAAGTGGGGTGCCAAGACAACCAATGCTGGTATAAGTGATAAAGTTGCTGGCCAGTCCAAGCCACTGATTTTTATTAGTAATCAATTAGGGTAAAGGCAAGGAATGTGCAAGGGCCTAACTACATGCAAGAATGTGCCGTCATGTGGTTTCTATGGAAATTAAGCAAAAGACAAGACAAAACATTCCCCAGTTCTTGTAAAAGACAAGACAAAACATCCTCGAATTAGGAACAGAATAAACAAAATAAATGGTTTTAATTAGAACATTAATCTTCTGATTTTAGTTGTGGGAATTAAATTTGGGCGTGAGTTACTCTGACCTTGTCAGGTAGGCTTCAGGTGGACTCATTTCTATAAGCCGGCGAATTGTGGGGTTAGATCTTTACAGCCTGCACTGCTTACAGCCTGCTTGGGGCATAATCGATATTGTGGTCCCCTGCACAATATCACATCTGAGTGGATTTCCTCTGATCTTTTGCAGTCACAGAGACCTAATGTATCTGTTTATGATGGACTTTCAAGTGCTTTCCTTCCATTCTCTTGCAACTACTATAGCCTGCTGCAGAAACTACCAACTCTCAGGGTTTTAATTCTAAGCCTACCTGGTTTTGTGACCTTTATATATCTGCCATTCACCTTTCCAGGCTTTCTTATATTCCTCTGAAAAAGTAAGCATGTGGACTGGTTTACACTGAATTTCTCAGACTTCATCATTCTTGAACATGTTTGTTTTGCTGTCTTGAACAAGCACTAGCTCAAGTGTGCCACATGTACCTCCACCTTGTCATTCCTTCATGTACATTAGGACACCCACCAAGACCATAAACAGTTAACTTAAAAATAAATGTGTCAATTTCAAGGCCATTGCTTTATGATAGATTCTGTACTTGATCGTAGCCAAAAGGCAGAGAAGCAATGTGTGATAGATGCTGATATCAAATAGGACTGTCTTCTGAAAATAGAAAGTTAACTACCATGTAGTTTCTTTCAATTATCTTTCCATTTAAAATGCTCTTCTCTAAACTTATCCACTGGAGGAAACACAATTTTCCAGAAAAATATGTCTGGTGTCCTGCAGTAAACTCCAGTCTTTTTATTCATTAGAAGCCAAATACAGAAGGAGAGAATCGTTCCATTCCAGAGATTTCTCTTCTTTGCAGTGAGGTTATTCTTTTCCCAAAGGCCTAGTACAAAGTTAAAGTAGCAATGTATACCATTCCTCTAGGAATAACTGATGTCAATCTTGACCGAAATGTTGTTTGAAATACGCTAAAATTACTCATATATGTGTTACTAAGAGTCTTCTGTTCAGTTTTTGGATAGTATTAGCATGAAACTAGAGACATGATCAATGCTCCTTGGGACTTCACAGATTTCAGTTTTGATTAAGATTTAGATACGAGTGAGCACGGAGCCTTTGTAGAGGCTACAACAAAAAAAAAATGAAGCTGGTAACCTCAGAGGTGTGCCGCAGTTCAGGGAACTTCTGCATGTCTCGCAGTTACGGGATGGGGAGCAGCAAGACATTGCATTATAGCCTTTTATTGTAGCTGTTTTGCAAATCTTTCTTTTTCTCTTCATTTCTCCTGTGGAAATAAGTGAAAAGCAAGCAAATGAGAAAAGCAAAGACGCTTTATCCAGAGCTTGCTGTACCAAAGGGTCAGCTGCTGCCACTTGTGTTCGGCAGACACGGGGAGGGAAAGGTGTAAAGTGGGGAAGTGGAGGCCTTCAGGTGTGCCTCGACTGAGGCTTCCCTCCGGAAGCGCCTTGATTGAAGATGTGGGCCTGGGGGAGCTGAAGGTCATGTGGAAACCGTTTAGGGTCATATATTTGGCCTTCTTTGACTAGTCCTAGTACGGAAGTGGAAAGACAAGGGCAGTGATCAGTTATTAACAAAATACTGGTCACTTTCAATGTGTCATTACAGAAGTTATTGCCTAATTTCCTGGATTATTACTGAAGACACCGATGTGGCTTCCCAGAGGTCTGACATGTAAGGCTGCTTCTTTGTTGTTCATTACAGAAGTGGTAGGTTTCCTGATTGCTGTAGTAGGGAGACAAGTGTTATTTTTATCCGTGATCTAGATGCTGTCCATTTTTACGCTTAGTCTGTCACTCCTCTTCAATTTTTTAATGTTCTTTACTTCAAATCTTTTTCTCATTTTTGCTTTTCATCTTCATTCTGTTTCCATATTTCTTCAGTGTCCAGTAAAAATTTGGGAAAGTAGCATGGGATGTGGCCAATATTCAATATGTACAGAAACAGATTTTCTTAATTCACAAGGAGCTCTGAACAGCTCTTATCTTCAGGAGGGGATAGAAAAGTCAGACGAAGCAGTGATCAAAAACCAAAGTCTGTATATATTAATAAATAAATATTAAATGCCATATTTATATTTGGGTACACACAAACATTACATTGAAATGCTTTTCTGTATAAATTTCCCAGGAAATAGAGAGTTTAAAACTACAGGTCTGATTCAGTAGCTTTTGGAAGTGAGATTGAATTGAACTTACTACACTTTTAGGTTTTGCCAACACATGGAACTATTTTGAGATAAGGTAGCAGAAAACTTAGCATAGCTTCCAATATGTACTGCTGAAACATTTCTGAAATATATACTTGCTCATTTCAGGAGCTATGAATGGTGATTAAATGTAAGCATTTGGCCTAAAAGTATTTCCTGCTTCCTCTTCAAA
Organism: Fukomys damarensis; assembly: GCF_012274545.1. Taxonomy (NCBI): domain Eukaryota; kingdom Metazoa; phylum Chordata; class Mammalia; order Rodentia; family Bathyergidae; genus Fukomys; species Fukomys damarensis. The sequence goes on along the minus strand of NW_022900930.1, from coordinate 6,668,897 downwards.
GACTGACTTAAATCCACAAATTAAGCTTTCAAGAAAGTGAATGTTTTCTGTCTTGCTGGAATATCATCAGATGGAGAAGTAAACCTGAGTTAGTGAGCAAGGCAGGGAAACTCATTTAAATTAAGAAACAAGTGAACTCTTTATAAGACACTCATTTCTAAGCACTAAAACCTCATACTCAATGTACTAGAAATATAGAAATATTTCATGTTCATTGTAGATCTGTGGATCACTCTTTTTTATGTGAAATTTATTTTTAATGGGATTCTTTCAGGGCTCTGGATTTTTTCACATCACTTAGGCACTGATGCCTTTAGCTGAAAACACTTGCAACGTCTTCTTCCATACACTCTTAGCTCCGAATAATAGTTTTCCTAAGGGAAATCCAAGGAGAAAGATATGTTTGTCAACCTATCACAGCCACCTCCTTGGCAACAGATGTACCCAAGAAGAACATTTTTGAAGGTGATCCAGTTATGCAAGCGGAATCATTGTTCACAGTAATTTTACTAATGCATTCCATCCTGAATTTTAAAAGGCTGATGAGTCACCCCTTATGGCGAATTGCTTACATTATGAAGTGGAACAGAAATGTATTTACATATACTGGAACAATCCATTATTGGGTCTACCAAATTAACTCCTCCTTTCATAGCCCGTCAATAAATAAACATTTAATCAACGGATTGTGCTAGAAGATATAAAATTAGAATGTTTTGAATTCTATTTCAAATTCTGTGTCCTTTTTTTCCAACACACATGAATGTACAATATGCTAACATAGAAGCCATGTGAGAAGATGAAGCATTGTCTGGCATGGCTTACAAAGAAAATATACTTTCATCAATATAGAAAAGGCAGGAAGTGGAACAAATTCTTTCTGGAAAGTATATTGAGTCTAAAACCTTGCACTACACGTGAATCTGATTTATATGAGGTAACTTAAAATCACTTAGAAAAAAATGGAGTGATGTTATTGTGTCTGAAAGGAGGAAGCAGCTCTTCTCAGGTAACAATAGTGTGTCTGTCCCTTGGCTATGCTGTACCATTATGATCATCACTCATCATTTACGGAACCTGGTACTTTTTATCTTCAGAACATTTGGTGCATTTTATCAAATTTTCCACGCATCACTAGGAGGCACCAACCTATAACAAGCTAGATGTCATCCAGTACTTTTGAAAAGCATCTAGGGATGTTACTTAGTGAATCATCATTGATAGGAACAGAACATCTGTATTTATCATCATCTTTAAAAGAACAGGATCAGTTCTTTGACCAAGCCTTGAAAGTGTTTGTTTCTAATATTCTGAGAGGAACAGATGCATTATTCCTTAGACTCCACTTTACCAGGACATGCATGTCTTTCTCATTGTGCCTTTTAGATGTTTGTTCTGTACCCACAACATACTTATGCTACATCAACAAACTTCTCAGATAGTGTCTGAACATCTTATACCCCATGTTCCTCAGAGAATAATCCTACATGAACAACACAACTGAAATAAAATGTTTAAAAAATTTTCTAAATACCAGATGGTCATAGAGTTGGAAGGATTTGAAAAATCACATTGTAGTGATATATATTTAACAGATGCTTGCTATCTCTGATAGTAGATAATTTATCAGTGCTTATGATAATTCCAAAGGACACAATTTTGAACACTATAATCCTCAAAGGCTGAATTTTTGAAATGTCTAAATCCCCCAAACCTAAAACCTCAAACTCATACCAAAAGAGTAAAATCCTGAAATTTGAACCCCAGAAAATCAAAATCCTGCAATCTTCACTGGGGAATTAGGGATGCTACAGCTTGAGAGACAGAAAGCAGAATTCTGGGCAAGAGATTGGTGATTCGGTGATGGTGAACCTTTCAGTGCATCCATTAGTACAAACAGCCCACCGTGGCAAGCATGTCACAGGTTCACCACCACAGGATAGCGCAATGACAAAAACTTTAGTTTAAATAAGTCATCTGACTGCATCACTCTTCTTTCCAAGTGACAAAATTCCAAAACTTTTGAACTGAATAAAAGACATCGGTGCCTGAAGAAGCCAACAAAGTTATTGACTGGTTCAAAGATAATTCTGTGCAGTGGAGGATAAGAAATGAGATGGCATTGCCGTTTGGTCACTATTATTGTTTCCACCAACTTCACAACCTGTGTACGAATACAAGCAGAATGCAATCCCAGCTTCCCTAAACAATGTATAAGTGTGGTGCTTGCACTGGTAATTTAAACAGGAAATGTTCGTCAGTGTACATTGAATTATAGAAGCATTTTGAAAAACACAGCAGTACCATTTAAAAATGAGTGTGAGCACATTCTTCCAGGACAGTCATCCTCTACATGAAAAGAAGCAAAGTAAGTATTCATCATACCGCAAGCTGTCAAAACATAATTAATGACTGCATGAGCCTGCCAGCTTTTCGGGTTGCCTCTACCTATACAGCTCACCGTAATCTATTTCTGTAATGTGGTTTCGCTCATGCCATGCTTTTGGTGTTTGTCTTTCCTACTTTTTTTTCACTATTTTAAATTGTGGGCATCATTATTTTAATTAATTAGTAATATTCTAGGGGTACAAATGTATGAAATGTAGTGTGATAATTCAATACTTGTACACAATGTCTACTAATCGAATCAGGGTAAGTAATAGTTCCAGCCCCTCATCATTAAATTTAGTTTGCAGCTTTGCAGCTCTCTTTAAATTTTGGATAAAATACGCAATAGCTTACTGTAAGGCATAATCACTCCAGTACCCTAGAGCTCTAGGACATCAGAACGTACTACATTTATCTGTATTTTAGTACATATTACCCAGTTCCCTCCAGCCCTCCCTGTAAAGCCTTTCCAGCCTCTCCTGATCACTATTATACCTTGAGTTCAGCTTTGTGGCATCCATATATGAGAAAAGCAAATATGGTATTTGTCTTTCTGCACTTGACTTATTTAACACAATGTCTTCTCGCTCCATCCATTTTGTTGAAAATCATTGACTATCATTTGTTGAATATCATCTTTTGTGGCTGAATGATATTCCTTTGTGTATATATACGTTTTCTTCATGCATCCATTGATAGGCCTCAAGGTTCATTCCACACGTCAGCTACTGTAACTAGTGAAGCACTAATCATAGATATGATGTGAAGGATCACTTCACTGAGCTGTTTTTATTTCCTCTGAATGTATACCCAGAAGAGAAACGGCTGGAACATAAAATAGATCTGTTTTTTGTCCCCCCTAAGGAATCTCCATACTGTTTTCCCTAGTGTCTGTAACAATTTATATTCCAATCAACAGTGTGCAAGGTTTCTGCTTCTCCACTTTCTTGCCAAAAGTTGCTTTTGTTGATAAAAGCAGTTCAAGTGGGGTGAGAAGATATCTCTAGGTGGTTTTGATTTTCCTCACAACTGAGACATAGTTATGCATATTTTCATAAATTTGTTTTTCATTTGGATTTTGTGTTTTGAGAAGTACCTGTTTATTTAATTTACCAATTTTAGTAGAATATTGGGGGCTTTAAATAAGTATTTGAACTTCCTATATACTCTGCATGGTAACCCTTTGTAGCCTGAAGAGTTTTTAATTTTTGCCCATTTTGTAGGTTTTGTCTTCATGCTGTTGATCATTTCCTTTGCACTCTAGAACTTTCTTAGCTTGATATCACATTTGTCTGTATTTGGTTGTGTTACCTATGCTTTTGAGGTCTTGTTCAGAACTTCCTCTCCTCTCCCCTGCGTTTTCCAGTACTTTCAATATTTCAGGTCTTACCACATCTCAGGTGTTTGACTCAGTTTGATGTGACTTTTGTGTAGGGTAAGAGATAAGAGTCTATTTTCTTTTGCGTTTGGCTATCTGTACTGAAGAGGCTGTCTTTTCTGCTATGCATATATTTGGCATCTTTATAAAATAGTACATAAAAGTATAGATTTCTTCCTGTGGACACTTTTCTATTGGGCTGTATGTCTATTTTGACACCAGTATAGATCTCTCTTCATTATTATCTTTAGAAGTGAAATAGTGCATGTGTCTAACAATGCTCCTTTGATTCAAGATAACCTTGGATATTTGAGATCTTCTGTGCTTTAGGATATCTTTTCTTTACTTATGTGAAAGATCTCATTGGTATTTTGGTAGGGATTACAATACATAACTTTATTTAAAGGACAGTTTAACAATGTTAATTGTTTCTTGATGCCGGAAATCGAACTCGGGTCTTTGCACTTGCGAGTCAGGTGGAGGCATCACTGAGCTAAATCCCTGGCCCAACAATGTTAATTATTCCAGTTAATAAATAAGGAAGAAGTTATTTCCACTCTTCAATTTATTTCATTGATTTGTAATTTTCATTGTAGAAATATTTCATTTCCTTGGTTATATTTATCGATAAGTTTTTTATAGCTATTGTGAACTGAATTGTTTTCATGACTTCTTACTACTATCATTACGGATGTATGAAAATGCTGACTTTTTTATGTTGATATTGTAATTTGCAGATTTACTCAGTACACTCCTTAGTTCTATTATTAGCATTCTGGTGGGGTCTTTAGGCTTTTCAATATGTGGAATCATAATTTGCAAACAGATGTGCTTCAATTTTTTTCTCTTCTTTCTCTTCTTATGTCTTTTATTTCTTTCTCTTGCCTAATTTCTCTGACACTTCCAGTTTTATGCTGAAGGAAAGCAGTGTCTTATAATCAGTTTTAGAGGAAAACCTTTCAGGTTCTCTCCCATTCAATATAATTCTGGCTGAGGATTTAGTTTACCAAGCGATGTTCTGTCTATACTTAATTTGTTCAGAGTTGTCATCATGATGGGATATTGAATTTCACTGCATTATTTTTCTGCATCTTCCAAAACAATCATATAATTGTTTTCTTGATGAGAGGTATTATGTTTGATTTGTAAATCTGGAGACGTCTCTGCATCCTTAGCTGATCAGGAGATCAGTTTAACCAGATGTACACACTGATTTTTGTCAACAAATGGAACATTCTCTGGAATAGACCATCGATGAGGCACCGAACAAGTCTCAACAAAATTTTAAAAGCTGAAATTGTATCATATATCTTTCTGGAACCCAGTGGAGCGAATTGAAAAATGAGCAATGGAAGCTGCCTTTGGAATAATGGAAATTCATGGAGCTGAAGAAAATACTCTTAGATGAACAACGACTCATTGAAGAAATTTAAAAAATGTATTGAAACGGATGAAAACAGAAGCAAGGCACATCAAAATTTAAGAGATACAGGACTGGGGATTTAGCTCGGAGGTTCTGGCACCTGCCTTACAAGCACGAGGGCCCGAGCTTGCTCTTTGGTTAAAAATTAATTAATTAATTAAGAGACACAGCAAAAGCACAGTTAAGCCAGGCATGGTGGCACACGCCTGTAATCCCAGCACTTGGGAGGCTGACACAGGAGGATCACTGCAAGTTTGAGACCAGCCTGGGCTATATAGTGAGTTCCAGTTCAGTCTCAACTATATAGTGAGACCCTGTCTCAAAAAACTAAAAAAAAAAAAAAAAAAACCGTTTAGGCAACTCTAAAAGTGGAACCTGTCTAAAAAAAAAAAAAAAAAAAAAAAAAAAAAAAAAAAGCACAGTTAAAAGAGGAAATTACATAAATAATCCAAAATATATAGAAGTAAACTAGAACAAAATTACACTATATGATCATTAACAGGGCATGGTAAGAGCAGATCTAAAAGATTTCAGTGCTAAAGACTTTCATCAGAAAGTGTGAAATAGGAAGAAAATGGCTAAAGCAGAAATGGGAAGGGGAGGGGAAAAGAAATAAGGGGAAAAATATTAAAAAAGTAAAAAATGGAAACAAAGTCTTTGTAAATAGGGAAGGGGGAGGGGGTGAAGGGAGGGCAGGAGAATGGGGAAAAAATAAGAACCAAGTCCTGTCATGTAGAGGTACAAGATCTCAATGACAAATGTAACTGTATTATTAGCTTTAAATGGACCAATAAACTAAATGGGGGAAAAAAGAAAAAAAAAGAAAAAGACTCTCAGCAGAAAAATCTCAAGTCAAGAATGTGAATATCTAGAAATTTAGACATTAGAAACAGGACTAAAATAAACTCAAACAAGCAAAAGGAAGTTTATAGATAAGTACCAAAATTAGTGTGAATCAATATTTTCTAGTTCTTTAAATATCAGTAAAATTTACAAACCTCTAAATAAGACTAATGAAGAAGAATAACAAGGTTCGGGGACTTTAGCTCAGCGGTTCAGTGGCCTGCCTTGCAAGCGCAAGGACCCGAGTTCAATCCCTGGTACCAAAAAAAAAGAAGAATAACAACACATAAATTGGCAGTATTGGGAATGAAACAGGGGACATAAGTATATACATTTAAGGTCTCAAAAGGATAATAAGACATTATGAAATAACCGTTACATGTAAATACAAAACTTGTATGAAATCAAAGAAGCATAAACTAGTATAGTATGCCCAAACAAAATTAAAAAAAAACAACCTTGAATATCTCTATAACTATAAGGGAACTTCATTTTAAACGAAACTTTTTAAAAAACTGTGTAAAGGAATATTAGGTCCAGATGGTTTAACTGGTAAACTGTGCCAAAGTTTTTAAAAAGGTATAATACCATATCTAAACAATCTCTTACAAGCTGCACATGGTGGCACATGCCTATAATCCCAGCACTCAGGAGGCTGAGGCAGGAGGATCGCTGTGAGTTCGAGACCAGTCTGGGCTACATAGTGAATTCCAGGGCAGTCTCAACTACATAGTGAGACCCTATCTCAAAAAACTAAAATAAATAAATATAAAAATAAATAATGTCTTACAGAAAATAGGAGGCAAAATTTTACTAATACATATTATTCCTAAAAGGCAAAACTATCACAAGAGAACTACAGTCCAATATCTTTCATGAATATAGATAAAATCATACTTAACAAAATATTAATAGATTTGAGCAGATCATGAAAATAATTATATTGGTTGTGACTAGTTGGAATGCTGTGTAATGCTATCTCCTGTACTAAGTAAAGAGGAAAATCATATCATTTGGTGCAGAAATGTATACAGCAAACTTCAATATTAATTCATGTTAAAATAGCATACTAATAGGAATAGAAGAAAATTTTCTCAATTCAACAAATAGTATCTATTTTTTTAAAACTGCAACAACCATTATACTCGAAGTATAAAAATGTAATCCTTTCCCCAAGGATTAATAACAAGCAGAGATATACACTCTCATATTTTTTACTCAACATTGTAACTTGAAATTGTAGCTTCTTTGCTGCAAGATACATATATAAAAGATATAGATATCACATATAAAATATAAAACTGTTACAACTCACAGATATATGGTGGTGTGCATAGTACATCACAAGGAATTTATAAGAAGTACTTCTAAACTTGATACACGACTTTGGTGAATTTGTAACTACATAAGAAAAATACAAAAATTCAATCATATTTCCATACACTAGCAATGAACATATGAACACCAAAATTATAAAATCTAAAACTATTTGTGATTATGCATGAAATGTAACATAGTTCAATGTAAATAAGAAGAAAATTTTTAAGTATTCTTAGAAATACAAAGTACAGGCCAAAGCCATGATGAAATATTTCACCCCATAAGATATTCAAATGATATACAATCATTTGAAGATTTCAAGATTATTAGTCATTAGATAAATGATACTTAAGACTACAATGAAATATCACCTCATACACATATCAAAAGCTCTATTATGTGTGTACCTATTGATAAAATCATTTGATGTTGAAGATGTAGACAAATGAGATCACTTACAAATTCTTTAATTGAAATATAAAATGTTACAGAAAGATTGGAAAACAATTTGGCAACATGACAACTAAGCATGCAACTCCTGTACAGCACATCAATTACAATTCTGGATGTTTACCTCTGGGAAATGAGAAATGATATCTACACAAATAGCTGTCTATTAATATTTACAGAAGCTTTATTTATAGTAGCCTCAAAGTAGAAATCAACCTTGATGTGATTCGACAAGTTCATGTATAAACTCTGGCACATGTGTGACAATGAAGCAATTAAAAAGAAAAAAAAATGTATTGATACAACAAATCAGAAGAAACTCCAGATAATCATGTTCACTGAGCAAAGCAATATACTGTAGAAGACCATTTTTATAATATTCTTAGAATAAAAAAATTCTGGTTTTCTTACGGTTATCATATGCATGATGCATCCTCTCCCATCTTTCTGCTCTCAACCTCTGTGTATGTGTGTGTGTTTGTGTGTGTGTGTGTGTACTTGAAATCCAATGGTGTCTCTTGAAGGCAGAACACAGACCATGCATGATATGAATATCATGTAATCCTGCCTGATATTCCTTGTCTTTGAATGAGTCTACATCAGTAAACTGATTGAAATGGTGGGGCTATAACCCACGGTTTTATTTTTACTTTTTGTTTGTTTTCTGTTTCTTTTCTTATTTTTGCTGTTTCTCCATGAGTTAAATATTTTATAATTCCATTAGCAACCTTCTGTATATCTCTCCTTACAGATTTTTGTATTACAGTACATATGCATAAGTTATGAGTCTAAAATTGTCTATATTTTATTAGAGTCTAGAAATTATACATCAATGTACTTTTCCTTGAATAACTGTCAAATATTTCTTCTCCATGCATTTAGATCCACACCCAATAGTGCATGAAATACAAGATATTCAACATGAGAAGGGAAACCTATCATATTTATATACTCTTTTGCTCTTTGAATCGCTCTTTTTTCTTTCTGTTAATGTTTCTTCCTTTGTCACTCCCATTCTGTTCACAGGATTTCTTTCAGCTGATCATTACAGGTAAGTCTACTGACAAAAGTTCTTTTCATTCCTGCTCATCAGAGAATGTCTTCATTCTCACTTCATATCGGCATAAATAAATACACACACACACACATTACTGAATATAAAATATTTGTGTTCAAGTTTCTTTATTTTCAGTGTTGTGTCACCTTTCTGGGTTCCCTAGTTTCTTTGATGAGAAGTGTGCTGTTGGTTGAACTGTTAGCTCTCTGTAGAGAGGTAAGGAATTTTTTCTTTACTAACTGCTTTTAAGATTTCCTTTATCTTCACTTTATAGAATTTTGATTATTTTCTTAAAATTTTATTTTTAATTGACAGATAATTTTACATATTTAAAGGGTAGGCTCTGATGTATACTTTTTCTCATTCCTGTTTACAGTGTTGCATAGCAAAGAGAATAAATCTGACCTTAGTTTATGGAATCTATTTGAGTATTTTATACATTTTGATGTTTTCATATATGGGAGCATTTCTTTGCTTTATTTTCTTGTAGTTCATTGCAAGTGCATAGATAAACAATTGATGTTTGTATGTTAGTAATATATCCTGCAAACTTGCTGAACTTACTAGTTCTCCAAGATTTTTAGAGAATTCCGCAGAATTATCTGCATGCATGTTTGTGAACAGCCATAGTTTTACTTCTTTTGTTCCCAATCTGAATACCTGTTATCTGTGTTTATCGCCTGATTGCACTACCTCAAATCTCTAGTACAATGTTGTTTATACGTGATGAGAGCAAACATCCTTGTCTCATTCCTGATGTTAGCATGAAGCATCTCATCTTTCACCATCGAGCACAAGACTAGGTGACAGTTTTTCATCAATGCTTTTTATCAGGAAAAGGAAATTCTCTTTTACATGCTTATTGTAATTTTTAAAAAGTCACTGGTAATTGCAATCTCTATTTCTATGTATAGTGTGATAGTTGGCTGAATAGTAGAAAACAGTGGACACTGAAGTATATATTTATACTTAGAAACAGGTACATGTTTGCTGCCAAGTTATTAAAAGAGTTGATTTGGTAAAAATACTTGAGTTAATATGAGTGTACATTTACTTTATGTTATGCCCATATTTAGTGCATAAAAAGAATTATCTTTTATAAAATATTTAAATAATTAACATCAAATTTTCATAAAGGATTCAAAAGCTAGTAGAGTAAGTGACACTTCTCAACTTATTTTCTGATATACAAAATGGGTAAAGATATCAAAAAGAAGAGAAGTACAGGACAATATCCTTTATGAATATAGATATAAATAGCCTCAACAACGTATTAGTAAATGAAAGCAGACAATATGAAAAAGAGGTTATATATGTTCAAATAACATTTCATCCATTGGTACAAACTTGGTTTAACATATGAAAATTCTTATATTCGGTTATAATACATATGTAAAAGGGAAATTACTAAAGATAAAAACACACAAAATCTAAGGGTTAATTTCAGTAGTAAGAGGAAAACTTTAAGAAAGAATTTTATGGAAACACTACCAAAGAAAAAAAATTCTTTTAAACAACTTAATCAAATAGAGATAACTGAATTTAAATATAACCCCATGAAAGTTATTCAAATTGCAAAACAAAGAGAAAATTAATGGTGTGGGGGCCAGGTGGATTCTCTAGGAACTATGGGTAAATAACAAAAATTATAATGTCTATGTTATTAGAGGCCATGAAGATAAGGTTGAAGAAGGTATACTTTAAAAGATGATAGCCAAGCATTTTCCTGAAATTAATGAAAGACAGAAAAACTTAGGTCCAGGAAAACTAGAAGACTCTGGTCAGAATAAGCACATTGAAAGAAATACACATAAGGCCAGAGATTTAGTACCAACACCTGCCTTACAAGCACAAGGTCCTGAGTTCAATCCCAGGTACAAAAAAAAAAAAAAAAAAAAATCTTTTATTT